>NC_053024.1:510417445-510575810 GCF_003073215.2 Triticum urartu | reverse complement strand
AGGAGCAGGAGGCAGCGGCCGACGGCGAGTTGGAGCAGGGGGCAGCCGCCGACGACGCGTGGGAGCAGGGGGCGGAGCCGTCGGGGAGAGGTGGTTCGAGAAGATGCTGGGGAGTGGGGTGGGCTTTCTCTATGTTTCGGGTGGGGGTGCAGCACCGGGTTTTGCAAAATGGATCGGGCCCTTATAGGGGCGAGGGGTAACAGAATATTATTCTGTTACTAGTAACAGAATAGTCCAGCCCTATATATATATATATATATCTGTGTGTGTGTTGCTGTTCTAAGAATGGTCATGATGCCCTCATGTCCGTATTTTATTTCATCAAGACCTCTATCTCTAAACATGTGGACATATTTTTTGATTTTGGCTTTCGCTTGAAGACAAGCGTGGTCTAAGCTTGGGGAAGTTGATACGTCCATTTTGCACCATGCTTTTATATCGATATTTATTGCATTATGGGATGTTAGTACACATTATGTCACAATACTTATGCCTATTCTATCTTATTTTACAAGGTTTACATGAAGAGGAGGAATGCCGGCAGCTGAAATTCTGGGTTGAAAAGGAGCAAATATTAGAGACCTATTCCGCACATCTCCAAAAGTCCTGAAACTTCACGGGAGCACGTTTCAGAATATATAAAAAATATTGGGAGAAAGAAGTACCAGAGGGGGGCCACCCACTGTCCACGAGGATGGGGGGCGCGCCCTACCCCCTGGGCACGCCCCCTGCCTCGTGGGCCCCTTGGTGGCCCTCTGATGCCCATGTTCTGCTATATGTGGTCTTTCGTCCGAGAAAAAATCATAAGCTAGCCCACGAGATGAAACTCCGCCGCCACGAGGCGGAACCTTGGCGGAACCAATCTAGGGCTCCGGCAGAGCTGTTCTGCCAGGGAAACTTCCCTCCCGGAGGGGGAAATCCTTGCCATCACCATCACCAACGCTCCTCTCATCGGGACAAAGGCAATATCCATCAACATCTTCATCAGCACCATCTCCTCTCAAAACCCTAGTTCATCTCTTTTATCCAATTCTTGTCTCCAAGTCCGGGATTGGTACTAGTAGGTTGCTAGTAGTGTTAATTACTCCTTGTAGTTGATGCTAGTTGGGTTAATTGGTGGAAGATCATATGTTCAGATCCTATATTCATATTAATACCCCTCTTATTATGAACATGTTTATGCTTTGTGAGGGGGAAATCATCACCATCGTCATCACCAACGATCCTCTCATCGGGAGGGGGTCAATCTCCATCAACATCTTCACTAGCACCATCTCATCTCAAACCCTAGTTCATCTCTTGTATCCAATCTTTGTATCCAAACCTCAGATTGGTACCTGCGGGTTACTAGTAGTGTTGATTACTCCTTGTAGTTGATGCTAGTTGGTTTATTTGGTGGAAGATCATATGTTCAGATCCATTATGCATATTAATACCCCTCTGATTATGAACATTAATATGATTTGTGAGTAGTTACGTTTTTTCCGGGGGACATGGGAGAAGTCTTGCTATAAGTAGTCATGTGAATTTGGTATTCGTTCGATATTTTGATAAGATGTATGTTGTCATCCCTCTAGTGGTGTCATGTGAACGTCGACTACATGACACTTCACCATTGTTTGGGCGTAGAGGGAGGCATTGGGAAGTAATAAGTAGATGATGGGTTGCTAGAGTGACAGAAGCTTAAACCCTAGTTTATGTGTTGCTTCGTAAGGGGCTGATTTGGATCCATATGTTTCATGTTGTGGTTTGGTTTACCTTAATACTTCTATTGTAGTTGCGGATGCTTGCAATAGGGGTTAATCATAAGTGGGATGCTTGTCCAAGTAAGGTCAGTACCCAAGCACCGGTCCACCCACATATCAAATTATCAAAGTACCGAACGCGAATCATATGAGCGTGATGAAAACTAGCTTGACGATAATTCCCATGTTTCCTCGGGAGCGCTTTCCTTTATATAAGAGTTTGTCCAAGCTTGTCCTTTGCTACAAAAAGGATTGGGACATCTTGCTGCACCTTATTTACTTTTATTACTTGCTATCGTTATAAATTACCTTATCACAAAACTATCTGTTACCGACAATTTCAGTGCTTGCGGAGAATACCTTACTGAAAACTGCTTATCATTTCCTTCTGCTCCTCGTTGGGTTCGACACTCTTACTTATCGAAAAGGCTATGATACATCCCCTACACTTGTGGGTCATCAATGCGGTGCTCATCCAAGACGGATGCACTTTGCAGTGCGTCCGCTAGGGTATTCGGCGCCTCCAGATTAGCAGAGTTCGCCGCTCCCCCTTCTCCTACAGGGGGTTGCTCACTAGACTCCGGAGCCGTGTGGGTCTCCGAAGTAGTATGCGGCTGGGGGCCGGATTGACCGAGGCCCCCGTCGCCGGTCTTTGTGGGGGCCGTACCCCCAGTCCGTCGGCAGTCGTGGTGTTGCCCTCCGGCGCCGTTAAGTCGCCCCCCACGTCTCTTCAAGGCTTAGGTAGGGCGTATGGGATGACACCTCGGTGTCATCCGCCTTAGGCGGTGGGGAAGCTAGTGGAGGCGACTCGCTCTCCATCATCTCTTGCGGCAGATCCCCCGAAGATGAGGATTGCTGGGGGAGATTGCGGGCCGGACTAAAAAATAGAACTTAGAGTTATCATCACGGTCCATAGAGATTGGATGTATGTAAAAAATCCCGGACTACCTATGAGTCGTCTTGGGGCTTGGTCCGGCGACGCTGCTTCGGGAGGGCCTCGTTGTCTGACTCCGAGTCATCGGAGAGGGTAATCTTGTCCCTCTTGGATGCTTCGGCCTCCAGGTCTTCAGAGGTCGCCCTCTTCTTGCCCTCGCGGGGAGGATCTTCTTCTTCTTCCTCCTCCTCCCTATCATCGTCGTCGCCCTCGTGAGAGGACTGGGGATCAACTTCTCCGGACACTACGTCCGAAGTGCCCTCCTCTTTCTTCTTTCCTCTTCTTGTCCTTCTTTACCGACGCCTGCTATGGCGCCGGCACCAGCATCCTCATTAGTAGATGATTGGCTGGGTCTTCTTGGAGCGGATCCGGATGCCGGATCTACTCCACCTTATTAATCCAGACCTGTTTGGGGATGGACTACTCGATACTTCTCCTTTGGATTGATGAACCAATTGGTGTTTGGAGGTTTTGGAATTTACCTCAGAGGTCGGATGATTGCAGTTGAGGCCGGTGTCGTCCGATGACTTTGGCCATGATTTCTGCTTCTTAAAAAGTAGCTTCCAGATCCCCTTATGCGTCGTGCCGTTGAACCGTTGTAGGGTCTGCGGCCCTTTAGGATTCAACTCCCACATCTTGAGGGGCCGCCGCTGGCAGGGAAGTGCTCGGCGGATCAGCATCACTTGGATCACGTCAGCGAGGGTAATGTCCTTCGCTATCATGCCTTGGACACGTTTCTGCAGCAGCGGCACCTCGGCGACTGACCCCCTATTTGGACCCATGTGGTCCAGGATGTGAGCCTCGGCGGGGGTCCGGATCTGAAGGCCAGAGCGGCTGCCCACTTGGAGCCGCGGGGTTCTGTGATATAGAACCATTCCTATTGCCATATCCTGACGGTGTCCACAAAAACTCCCTTTGGCCAATTGACTTTGGGGAGCTTGCTCACCATGGCGCCACCGCAGTCCACGTGCTTCCTGTCGTGGTTCTAAGACTGACAGTAGAATGGCGGGTAGGTATGAGGAGGCAAGATCTCAGCTATGATGAAGTTGTACACACAAGATTTACGAGTTCAAGCCGTTCACGGTGGAAGTAATAGCCCTACGTCTCGGTGCCCGGAGGCGGTCGACTGGATTATATGTGTGTGGTGTTACAGGGGGTGCGAACCTTTGTCCCCGAGGAGGGGGGTGGCTTATATAGAGTTCGCCAGACCCCTCCCGCCCTCAGTTACAAAGGGTTTAAGGTACATAAAGATGGGGCATTTCTTTTAACGCTAGTAATAAAGTGACATAAATGACCACTAGGTCTATAGAGTAAATGCGCAACCGTTGCTTTTCAGAGTGGCTTTCGATCTTCTGTCTGTCGAGTGATCATTGCCATGGTCGAGTGACATAGAGTCTTCCGAATGGAACATTTCTGGTCGAGTGGATGATGGTATCCCTTGAATACTTATAACTTTCGGGTGATGTCCTAGGGGAGGGTGTTTAGGTCAGGCCTATGACCTTACCCTAGGTACATAGCTTCATAATTAGCCCCTGAATGGTTCAGGGTTCGAGTGGAGGAGGAGTTGAAAAATACTTCCGACTCAATTTTTACGCTTCAGAAGCATATTGTTAGGATCAATGAACAACATGATGGCTTCAACTTATTTTTCGGTCGCCTTGATCCATTCTTAGTTTTGTCTAATAAACTTTTGCTGATAAGTTCCGAGTGTTGATATGAAAGAAATCTTTAGTCTGACAGGTTGCTCTGTAGTTCCCGGATCTTACGGGATTCGAAATTTAGGGAAGCGCGCGGGACGGAGGAGGCCACAGTAATTGGGATGGATTAGGCAGGGGCGCCTCGATCACCGTGCCACCTTTTTCGCCACGTACCGAGCGGGCGTCAGTTGCGGGATTTGACACAATTACACGAGCCCAGTCGTCAGTCACTCGGAAATGACTCCATATAAGACATCGGGCTGGGGGATTTGCACAGTGTGCCTCTGTTTCTCCTTCTTTCTCCTCTGTTTCTCCATTGCTCCCGTCCCCACTCTTGGCGCCGCCGCCCACCTCGAGCCCATTCCGCCATAATGGGGAAGGAGGGAAGGATAAGACCACCGCCCGGGAGCATGCGAAGAAAGCGACGGCGAAAGCGAAAGGGAAGAAGACGAGTCGGGGCGGGTCGTCGTCAAGATCTGCCCTGCCGCGCAGCTGGGTCCAGGGCGACTGGATCTGATCCATGCTCGTGCTGGATGATCTGCAAGACCTAGCCGAGAGTGGGTTGATCGACCATGATTCCTGGAGGCTTCCGAGGGATGAATCTGAGCCGCAGCCTCAGGAGGGTGAGTGCGTCTTGCTCGCCACTCACGTCGACCACATTTTTTCTTTGCCTCCACACCCCTTTTTTTAGCATTCTTGAACTTCTTTGGAGCTCAACTCCACCATTTCTCCCCCAACATGATCACGTACCTTGCGGCTTATGTCTCCTTGTGTGAGAATTTCATGGTTTGTCGACCGCACTAGGGCCTATTTAAGCACATCTTCACGTGCCGCTCGCAAACCGTGAAAAAGGCCAATCCGAGTGATGAGAAAACCCAGGTGATCCAGATGTGTGGGAGCTTAGGTATCCAGATGAGGGGGAAGAGTGCTTTTCCTGCGATGAATCTTACCGACTCGGTTAGAGGGTGGCACGAGTGGGTTTTATTACAAAGACAAGCCGACCCCAGGTCATTCAACATGACTTCCCCCTTTTCCTTGGCATGAGTCAAAAACCCACTTCTTTGAGAGTGGCTCCAACAGAGAAGGTGGAGGTGTCCATGTTGATGGAGCGAGTAGTTCAGCTGATTCACGAGGGAGTGACTGGTATGGATCTGCTCGAGCTATTCCTCAGTCGACATATTCAGCCCCTCCAAGCTCGTGATCACTCCATGTGGATGTACTCGGGGATTGAAGATTCCACTTGGATCCACCCGGAGGACGTTGATGAGAAGACGGTGGCACTGTGGGTGCAAAGCATGATAGGGAACAAAGACAACCCCAGGGGGTCCCAAAGAGTTTTACCATTTGACACCAACAACCAACTAGACAAGGTCTGTCTCTTATCTCCGAGTGTTTTCATTCTGACTTGCAGTTGCTTACTGAGTCGACTATCCTCTGGTCATCTCTTCTGTTTTGCAGGTTTATACTGAGACGTACTCAATGCCGAACGGGGAGCAAGAGAAGAACCGGGATGGAGAGGAAAGTGGAGGAGAAAGCATGGATTGGCAATCTGATGGAGGAGAAGAGGAGGAGGAAAGCGGGGACTCGAGTAGTGGTGAAGAAGTCGAGTCACTGCCTCACACCAAAAAGCGTTCCAAACATAAGCACAACCCAGTGCATGTCCGTGGAGAGGTAGCTAGGCCGACCGGGCATACTTCCAAGCGCACTCGGACCTCTTCCCCTGTGCCGACTGAAAAGGCCTCAAAGCAGAAAAAAGTTGTAGAACCAAAGCCTCGGAAGACCCTGCCCAAGATCAAGATCGACGTCCCCGTCGCTTTTGCGTAAGTGTCTTGTCCCTACTTTTCGATCGAGGATTTGGGATGTCGACTCTCTTTCTCATTTGTCCGAGTGAATCTTGAAACTTGCAGAGCTGCTACTTCTAGGACTTCTGCTTACACGGATGATGATGAGGACGTAGAAGACACGGTCACTTCTAACCCGAGTATGACCTTTGCAAACTTACCTTTGCTTTTTCAGCCATTTTGTTGACCGACTGAATTCTGACGACTAATTCTTTTTGCAGCTCCTCCTCATGTCATTGATCTTCCAGGTGACGACGAGGATGTGCCGCTGAGGCCCAGGAGGAGTAAGAAGGCATCAACTGGCAAGACGTCCCAATCGGTGCCGGTGGCAGAGCTAGTGATTCAACAGCCTGAAGATGTGACTCGGGCTTCTATTACTTTCGCTGTTCCAGTATCAAGTGAACAGCCCACATCGTCGACTGCACCAGTGTTTGCTTCAACTATCCAGCCTCATGCCTTGGAACTTCAAGCTGCCGCGACTGAACCGCCAACCCCATTCTTCACTACTCATCACGTTCCAGAAGACCAGGCAGGCGCCGCCGCAGAAGCCATTCGCCAATCTGGCATAATGATGGAGCGAGTGAAGGTGGTGCATGAAAGCAGTCAGGCTGCTTATGACGCCAGTGCGGCCCTTCGAGCCAATGTCCAGGTAAGTTGGCTTCCGACTGAACTCTTATCTTGTTGCTTGTTCTGTTAGGATATGCTACCTGAAAACATTTCTTTGTGCATCCTCCTGTTATTCTGCACTTCGCATATGCACACCCACTAGGTGTTTGAATTTATGTCGAGTAACTTTCCTAATTGAATTGACTAGGTTGTGTCGGTTGTAGTTCTGGGTTAGTGGGGGCACACATAGTGCACCCACTGGGTGTAGTCCCCGAGGCCACCATCGAATGTGTGATTCGGCGGAGGTCTTTATAAAAAATGTCTTTATTGTTTCACTCTTCCACTCGGTCCGGGCGGACCATGTCGAGTGGAATCTGAACTAGTGGGGGCACGCTAAGTGCACCCACTGGGTGTAGTCCCTGAGACAGTAGTCGACTGCTGGCAGTCGGTTGGGGTCTGAGTATGTCTCTTTTTTTACTCGGTCTGGGCAGGCCATGTCGAGTGGAACCCGAACCAGTGGGGGCACGATAAGTGCACCCGCTGGGTGTAGTCCCCGAGACTACTGTAGAATGTTTGATTCCGGTAGTCTTAGAATTCTATTCACTCGGAAGCGAATGATCTTTGATCTTGTCCATTGATGTATCTTTTGCCGACTGTAGAAATCATGTGAGCTTATCTCCAAGTTCTCCGAATATGAGGAAAAGCAGAGGCAACTCAACCTTGATTTGGAGCTCGCCAATCAAAAAATGAAAAAGGCTCAAGCCGAAGTAGCAGATACAGAAGGTAACGACCTATCGACTGTTTATCTTGACCATCCCTCAAGTTATCTCTTTGTTCCTCTCCTTGACCCGAATGCACATTCTTTAGAGAAAATGAAGCAAGCCTTGGCACAAAAGGATCTTGACCTTGCAGCTGCGCATAAGGAGGCTAAGGAGAAGACCGCACTTGCTGACAAGAAGCTGGCTTCAGTCAGAGCACTAGAGGAAGACAATGCCAAACTAAAGGCATCCCTCACCGAGGCCAACAAAGAAGCGACCCGTCTGAAGAAGGACAAAGTTTCTTTGAACGAGAAGATCGAAGGCATTTCTCGCAAGATAAATGACCTGGAGGCTTATCTGGGGGCACTCGCCAAAAAGCTGTTCCTTATGCTCAAAGGTATTTTCCTTTGCTCGACTGTTTAGCTGTTGTCGATTCATTAGGCATTCGTCGACTCATTATTTCTTTGTGTTTGTAGAATTCTGCCAAAACTTTGAAGAAGATACTGGGTGGGTCGAGACAGGTCTGGACCTCGTCCTTTCTCCTGTCGGTGATGCTGCTGCTATGAACGTGCTCCGACTGGAATTCCGTGTTGTCAGTGTTACGAGCTATCTTGATCGCCTGAAGGTGGCGGTGTCGCGCATCGATACAGCACTCTGGCCAAGGGCGACGCTTCAAAATGACCTTGAGTCCCTGATGACTCGACTCAATGAGGTCCCTGGTCGAGTGCAAGAATGGAAGAAGTCTTCTGCCCGATGCAGTGCTGACGTGGCTCTGTCGCTGGTTCGTGTCCACTGCAAGGAAGCCCGAGAAGAGAAGCTGGCAGCGATCAAGGTTGCCAATACTAAAAGGCATGACTTACAATCCTTCATGGAAACCTTCATTGCTGCTGCCACTCGGATTGCTGACGGAATTGATCTAGACGAGTTCGTCGAGCCTGCAAGCCCTCCTCCTGCGGAGTGAACAAACTTTATGCCTCGCCTTAAATTTTCCTCGGAATGCCGAGTGATTTTGTGACGCTAAACTCCTTCGGGCCTAATGCCCGAGTACTTTAATCCATGTTCTGGAACTGTCGGGGCTATACCCCGTGGTGTAACCCGGCTAGATGTATGACCCGGATGGATCTTGGCGACTCACTGGTGACCCGCCCGGAGCTTGGCGACTCACGGGTAACCCGCCCGATCTTGGCGACTCATTAGTGACCCGGCGGGTGTTTCAGATGGATGACAAGGCACAAGGCCCAGAAGACCAGCTCATGTTATGGTGGGCCGGCTTAAGAGGAAAGGCATAAGGAATATTCTCCTACAAAGGAAGCAAGACTAGGACCCCACTTGTAATAGAGTAATCCTAATCCTACTAGGACTAGTCATGTAACCCGCCCCTTCAACATATATAAGGAGGGGCAGGGCTCCCCAAAGAGGGAGACGGGACAAGAAACAATCTCTAGGGCTAGACACAAAGGGGGAGCCGGCTTATGCAGTGACTATCTCATGAGCATAATGAGATCTAGCCACAAACAACATGTAGGGCTATTCCGGACGATGTTTCCCGGGGCCCGAAGCTGTCTAAATCCTTGTCTTGTGTTGTGTCTCTCGATTCCGCTCAACCCCTCTCAAGCTACTACAAAGATGTGTTGGCCTCACGACTAAGTCCTCACACTAGGACATCTGCCGTAACAATTCCACGACAGGAACCTTAGGATTTTATCTGAAATTTGGTTGCTTTTGAATCTTTTGACTCTTTGCGCAGAACTTGTTTCTTGTAGTTTGAGTTGATATTTACTTTGTAATGCAGCTCAGTCGAGTGAATCATGAGCAGATTGTGGTCGACCCGCACCCTGCCACCCTTATGGATAAGGATGGAGCGGACGTTGTATTTGTGTCGAAGCTCCGAGGACAGATCGTGGTCGACCTGCACCTCGCCGCCCTTACGGGTAAGGATGGAGCGTATGTTGTATTTGTGGCGAAGCTCCGAGGGCAGATCGTGGTCGACCTGCACCTCGCCATCCTTACAGGTAAGGATGGAGCGGACATTGTATTTGTGTCGAAGCTCTGAGGATAGATCGCGGCCGACCTACACCTCACCGCCCTTACGACTAAGGGTGGGGCGAGCCTTAAGACTTAGGCGAGTACTGGACTGCAGCTAATCCCCCGAGTGGGAGGGTTGCTCACCACTCGGTAGAATTGTTTTAAACTTAGGCGAGTATTGAACTGCAGCTAAGCCTCCGAGTGGGAGGGTTGCTCACCACTCGGTAGGATTTTTTAAACTTAGGCGAGTATTGAACTACACCTAAGCCCCCGAGTGGGAGGGTTGCTCACCACTCGGTAGGATTTTTTAAACTTAGGCGAGTATTGAACTACAGCTAAGCCCCCGAGTGGGAGGGTTGCTCACCACTCGGTAGGATTTTTTAAACATAGGCGAATATTGAACTGCAGCTAAGCCCCCGAGTGGGAGGGTTGCTCACCACTCGGTAGGATTTTTTAAACTTAGGCGAGTACTGAACTGCAGCTAAGCCCTTGAGTGGGTGGGTTGCTCACCACTCGGTAGGATTTTTTAAACTTAGGGGAGTATTGAACTGCAGCTAAGCCCCCAAGTGGGAGGGTTGCTCACCACTTGGTAGGATTTTTTAAACTTAGGCGAGTATTGAACTGCAGCTAAGCCCCCGAGTAGGAGGGTTGCTCACCACTCGGTAGGGTTTTTTAAAACTTAGGCGAGTATTGAACTACAGCTAAGCCCCCAAGTGAGAGACTTGTTCACCACTCGGTAGGATTTTTTAAACTTAGGAGAGTACTGGACTGCAGCTAAGACTCTGAGTGGGAGACTTGTTCACCACTCGGTAGGATTTTTTAAACTTAGGCGAGTACTGTACTGCAGCTAAGCCTCCGAGTGAGAGACTTGCTCACCACTCGGTAGGATTTTACAAACTTAGGCGAGTGCTGGACTACAGCTAAGCCTCTGAGTGAGAGACTTGCTCAACACTCGTGTCGGGGATATACCCCGCGGTATGACCCGACCGGAAGTATGACCCGGCCGGACAGGGCGCTTCACCGATGACCAGCCGGAGGACTGGCGACTCACGGGTCTGGCGGCTCACGGGTCAGACGACTCACGGATGACCCCGACGGCGGGTCACATAGAAGACTGGGCCTAAGGACCAGTAGGCCAGCTCATATTATGGTGGGCCGGCTTAAGACAGAAGGCATGAGGAATATTTCCTTTACTAGGAGGCAAGATCCGTACTTGTATCTGACTTGTAATAGAGAATAAGTTAGTTTTAATCCTAATAGGACTCTACATGTAAGCCGCCCCTTCAACTTATATAAGGAGGGGCAGGGCTCCCCAAAGAGGGACAAGCAACAAGAAACAAGATCTAGGGCTAAACACAAAGAGGAGAGCCGGCTTACGGCGATTCCCTCATAATCATAATGAGACCTAGCCACAAACAACATGTAGGGTTATTACCGGATGATGTTTTCCGAGGCCCGAAGCTGTCTAAATCCTCGTCTTGTGTGTTGCATCTCTCGATTCCGCTCAACCCCTTCAAGCTACCACATAGATGCGTTGGCCTCGCGACTAAGTCCTTACACTAGGACATCTGCCGTGACAATTCCACGACAGTTGGCACCCACCGTGGGGCCTGCGCACGGTGGTGTTGAGTTTTTGAAGGGATCTTTCACAGGGATTGAGAAGATCATAATTTTTCAATAAAGAGGAGCCGATTTGAAAAGATCGACGTCAGCTTCAAATTCATCAGTTTGGATTGGTAATCTTTGAGATTTGAAGTCAAGAGAAATTAGGGTTACGCGTATAAACGTGACCCGGCGATCCCTCAATCTGGAGGCAATTATTCGGCTGCCGCTGAGCGACCCGCTGCCGCCTGGTCAAGGGAAATTTAGGTTTGCATCGGGTGCGCTGCTTCTGTTGCAAGTCGAAGATGTATCTAAGATCGATCAGTTGTTTCTCACGTGCTGGACGGAGGCCAAGCTAAAAACAAGTTATCACACGGAGTCAATAGGGTACTCAAGTCCTCAGGGAAAAGTTACCATAAAAAAGATGCTCATGACCCGGAAAACGGAGCCCAGCCGTGATTCGGATTTGCCTCGTTCCACCTCACGGCTCCGCTTCCTCAGCCCGCCGGATTTCGCCTCCGCTCCGGTGACCAAGAGATGCCCCGAGTCGGCTATGAGCCACCTTGCTCTGCCTCGTCCCGGGCCTCCGCAACGGTAGCCGCGCTGAGTCGTTGCAGCCTCGTTCCAGCCTCCCCCAATGGCTAAAAACCGCTGCGGCCCCTGCCGGAGCAGGCCTCGGGCCGCACCTGGCTGTGCGCTGCTGCCTGAGCTGGCGTCGCCCCGCAGCTGCGTCCCGACGCGCCGTGAGCTGCCACGCCACTGTGGCCTTGATCCGCCGCCGCGCCTATGAGCCACTGCCCGGGACCCGCCTCAGGTGCCATCTCTGCCTCCGCCATTCAACGCCGCAGCGTTCGCCTCGCCCTCCCCAGTGAGAGCCTCAAACCGGCGTCACCTTCACCTGTTTTGCCGCCCCGGGCCGCTCTAGTTGAGCTGTCTCCGCGTGATTCACCTTTACCTAAACCGCAGCCACGGGCCAAAGGCGGCCGCCACTGGTAGAAAAAGGGCCTGTTGTCCCGGTTCGTAAGGGCCTTTTGTCCCGGTTCCTGAACCGGGACTAAAGGGTCAGTACTAATGCCCTGTCCCTTTAGTCCCGGTTCAATCCAGAACCGGTACTGATGGGCCTCCACGTGGCCTGTGCGCGGAGCCCAGGCAGGAGACCCTTTGGTCCCGGTTGGTGGCACCAACCGGGACCAATAGGCATCCACGCGTCAGCATTTTTGTGGCTGGGGTTTTTGTTTTTTTTTGAAGGGGGGAGGGGGGTTGGGGGTTTTGGGGGGTTAATTTAGGTGTTTCATATATTGTGTTAGCTAGCTATAATTAATAGAGAGAGAAGGGGGTCAATACATATATATATGAATGAATGAAACTCAACACAAATGATGGTAATAAAATAAAATTGTGAATGTTGTTATTTACGTACTTCATATTGTTCGTCAGTGTAGCCCGCTCACAGGTCGTGTGGCGGATGGACTCGCAAACGTAGTATCCACAGAAATCATTCCCTTGTTCCTGCCACAACCACTTTACAAGAAATAGAGGTCAATCAAACTGATAAGCAAGAATGCCAAATCAATAGGAGATGCGCGGAACATGCTACTATAGTACTTACTTTCGGGTGTCTAAATTGCAGCTTCTTCGGGAGTCCTGGAGCTTTTTTGGAGAATTTTTTCCAAACCCTGCCAGACAAAGAAAACAATTACTTGATATATCAGGAAATGAACAAAGTTGCCGATATGGTGCATAATGATCGATTTAACTTACTTCTCGAGCATTTGAGTCATGTCCGCATAGTCCTGGGGATCTTTTCGTCTTGAGTCTAAGACGGTTACTAGTCCCTGCTCAAGCTTAATCTCTAGGAGAATATAGTGGTAACTGCACACGCATGCATAACTCATCAATTACATTACTATAACCTTGACTAATATATAAGGGAAACCGAATACGCACAAGACAGTAACACTCACTTGAAGTTGTAAGGAAAGAGTATTATATCTTTGTTTTCATTTATTACCAACGATCGTAGCAAGTTGGCCTCGGTAGCTGCGGCATGAAATTTAACCTGAGTTGCATCTATGAGATATGTGTTAATGAACCCAATATCACCGACTTGTCTTTTCTTCAATTCGGCGATCTTCAATCTGCATAATATAGTGAGGATGATTATAAATACATGCAATTAATGAAAGAGCTGAGCTATATAGAGAGACTTAATGACAGAAGTAGTACTACTTACAGACAGTAGCAGGTGATCGTTGTTTTATCGAGGGCCAATTGATTGAAAAACTGAAAGAACTCCTCAAATGGAACAGGCAACAGTTCAATTCCAACGAGGTCATGCTCCTTTTTAACTTTCACATACAAAGTACTCCTCCCCCAGAGTCTCTGCAGATTTTCAAGTACCAATCATGAAATCTTCGCATCATCATTGATAGAGATCTTTCATCTTTGACGAGAGGCTTCCCGTACTCGTATCTTTGTATCTGCACCTCCATGAAATCATAATGTACATCGTCGGGCAGGTAATCGCCAAGATTGCTATAACCGGGCACCATCCTCGGATCATTAGCGACGTTGTCGCTAGGCACCTTGAGCGGGGGGCATGATTGCTTCGCTTGTTCGCCGAGCTAGGCAATTTGTTTCCCAACTCGTCGTTCTTTCAGCCTTTGATCACTGACAGTACTTCCCGACCGCTCCGCTTCGGCAAATTCCTTTCCAATAATGCGCTCATAGGTTCCTTTCGGCGGAGACTTGGGTGGTTTTGTTAGGGCAGCCAGAGTGCGCTTCACTTTCACCGGATCTACCTTCTCCTCCAGAGGTGGATGTTTCTTTGCTTTCACCCCTTCAAAGTAGTTCCTCACTTCTTCTCGTGCGATCTCGGCGTTCTCCTCCGGGGTCCTCTCATATGGTAACTTCTCTGGAGTCTTCAGAGAAGGACCGAATCTGTATTTCCTCCCGCCTCTGGCTGTACTGCTAGACGCCGGCAGAGCAGACGGAGCGGTTGTCTTCTTTACTTGCTTACGAGGCGGAGGAGAAGGACTACGACTCGCCGAAGGAGCCGGAGCGGCGGCAGGTCTCTTCCGCCCTTGCTGACGAGGCAGAGAAGGAGGAGGCTGGCTGCTCGGGCACGTCGGCGCAGGCAGAGAAGGAGGCGGAGGGCCGCCACGCGCCGGAGAAGGAGCCGGTCGAGTGCCCTGATTGTCACTTGTCGGAGGAGGAGGCGGTGGAGGAGGCGGGGTGCCCTGACTCGCCGGAGGAGGAGGCGGTGGAGGAGGCGGAGTGCCCTGACTTGCCGGAGGAGGAGGAGGAGGCGGAGGCGTCCAGTTCGGAAGGTTGATGAGCTCCTTCCGCCATAGGCATGGAGTCTTCAGAGCAGACCCCAGCCTAGTCTCCCCTTCACCGGTAGGGTGACCAAGCTGGAGGTCCTCAAATCCCTCCGTTATTTCATCCACCATCACCCTAGCATATCCTTCTGGAATCGGGCGGCAGTGAAAAGTTGCGCCGGGTTCAGTAGGATAAACAGAGCCAACAACCGCCTTGACCTTCAAATTCATCCATTGCATCATAAGGTGGCAATTTTGAGACTCCGTGATAGCATCCACGGGATAGCTGGCAGGAGCCGTCAAGGCATGCTCCGGCTGAAGTAGCTCGGTGGAAGCCACGCTGCTTCTCCGCTTAGATGGCGGGGTAGCTTCGGGGGAAGCTTCGGCAGTATGTTTGCTACAATTTGCTTCTCGTTCCTCTATCGCGTGTACCCTTGCTTGCAGTGCCTGCATTTGGGTCTGCTGCAATTTTTTCCTCCTCTCCTGGGATTTGTAACCGCCTGCGTCCGGAAACCCAACCTTCCACGGAATGGAGCCTGGCGTGCCTCGTGTCCGTCCAGGGTGCTCAGGATTCCCGAGGGCCATTGTGAGCTCGTCATTCTCTCTATCTGGAAAGAACGTCCCTTGCTGCGCTGCTTCGATATACTGCTGAAGCTTCCTGACTGGTATATCCATTTGATCGTTTGTCCAAATGCACTTCCCTGTTACAGGGTCCAAGGTTCCGCCAGCCCCGAAGAACCAAGTCCGGCAACGGTTTGGCCAGTTAATTGTCTCTGGTTCGATCCCTTTATCAACCAGATCATTCTCAGTCTTGGCCCACTTAGGCCGGGCTATGAGGTAGCCACCTGACCCCGTGCGATGGTGATGCTTCTTCTTCGCAGCATTTTGCTTGTTCGTCGCCGACATCTTCTTACTCTTTTCCGATGTCTTGTGGGCCACAAATGCGGGCCAGTGATCTCTGATCTTCTCATATCTGCCCTTGAATTCTGGTGTCTCTTTATTTTCGACAAACTTATTCAGCTCTTTCTTCCACCTCCTGGATAGTTCTGCCATCCTCTTAAGAGCAAAATACTTGATTAATTGCTCTTTAACTGGCTTCTCTGGATCATCCTCTGGCGGTAGGGTGAAATTTGACTTCAGCTCAGTCCAAAGATCATTTTTCTGCATATCATTGACATAAGACACCTCAGGGTCTTCTGTAGCCGGCTTTAACCATTGCTGGATGCTGATTGGGATCTTGTCCCTAACCAAAACCCCACACTGAGCAACAAATGCGCTCTTTGTCCGGAGGGGTTCAATCGGTTGGCCGTCGGGCGTGATTGCTATGATCTCAAACTTTTCATCCGAGCTCAACTTTTTCTTCGGGCCTCGTCTCTTTACCGAAGTTGTGCTTGATCCGGAGGGCTAGAAAAAAGAACAAAGACTTAATTAATATGTGTACATACCAAAACAATGAATGCATCAATTAGCTAGTCAGCAGAAGCTTAACTAATATATATACCTGGCCGGACTCGGTTCGGTCACCAGAGACATCATCACGGTCTCCTTCTTGCACCGGCATTGGGTCACCGGAGCCATCCTCACGGTCTCCTTCTTGCACCGGCATTAGGTCACCGGAGCCATCATAATCATAGCCAGCTGCTTCCAGACCATCGGTGTCGTTGAGAAACAACGAGACGACGGCATCACTTCCTCGTGCGATTATGTCCCCCAACAACTCTTCTTGTACTTCGTCTCGGGCGGGGTCCATAGTTTCTACAAATATTGACAACATGGCAATTATTATTCAAACATGACAGATGGATATATTAGTGGCAAACGTAGAACTAATATTAATTAGTGGCCTCGATGCTGCTTCTCTAGGGTTTGGGGTGGCCTCGACAATGCTTCAAGGATAAAAAAAGAAGAGGAAGAAAAAAAAGAGGAGAAGAAAGAATAGAGGAGTGAGAACTCCTCTATTCTTTCTTCTCCTCTTTTTTCTTCTTCTTCCTCTTTTTTTTATCGGGAACGAGGGTCGTCGAGGCGTCGAAGCCCGCGCCACTTGTGGGACGTGGATGTAGTGTCCGACACCGACGGCCACATGTATCTCACACCGAAGATACTTTCTATTTAGGGTTTCCTCTACCGCTCGGCGACCCTTGACGACCCTCGTTCCCGATAAAAAAAGAGGAAGAAGAAGAAAAAAAAGAGGAGAAGAAAGAATAGATGAGAAAAAGAGGAGAAGAAAGAATAGAGGAGAAGAACTCATCTATTCTTTCTTCTCCTCTTTTTTTTCTTCTTCCTCTTCTTTTTTTATCCTCTTCTTCCTCTCATGTTCGACGACCCTCGACCCCTCGACGACCCTAGACCCCCTCTCGACCCCCTCATGTCGAAGTTATCAGGTAGGGGGTATATCGACAATGACATACCCGATACATACATACATACATACATATCACATGCATCCATACATATATGAAAAAAATTAATATCTACTAATTAACAACCTAAATAAAAAACTAATACATATAGGAAG
Organism: Triticum urartu; assembly: GCF_003073215.2. Classification (NCBI taxonomy): domain Eukaryota; kingdom Viridiplantae; phylum Streptophyta; class Magnoliopsida; order Poales; family Poaceae; genus Triticum; species Triticum urartu. The sequence goes on along the minus strand of NC_053024.1, from coordinate 510,558,767 downwards.
AAGAAGAAGTCCGACGTTCTCGACCCCCCAACGTGTCGAAGAAAAAAAAGAAGAAAAAAAGAGGAGAAGAAGAAAGGAATAGAGGAGAAGAAGAGAAAAATAGAATAGAAAATAGAATATATATTCTATTTTTCTCTTCTTCTCCTCTATTCCTTTCTTCTTCTCCTCTTCCTTTTCTTCTTTTTTCTTCTTCTTATTTATTTCTCCTCGTCTTCCTCTCCCCTCTTCTTCTCCTTTCTTCCTCTTCTTATTTCCTTTTTCCTCTCATTCTTTTTCTTCTTCTTCCTTCTTAAAAATACATGAAGTAGTATTGCCTAATTCATTTTTCTTATGAATATAAAAACATTTGCATATTTACAATAATTAATATCACCAAAAAATCTATGAACAGAAAAAAAATCCTAATTTTTCTAAAAAACTATCTTTTGCATATATACATGAACATATATATATATACACAGAGAACATATATACATATATATAAAAAACAAGCATATATAAGAAAAAAGCATATGTATGAAAAAAATGCTAGCTAGGGAGGGCGCCGGCCGGACCAGGAGGACCGCGGGGTCGGCGGCGAGGATGGCGACAGGGCAGTGGGCGCGCGCTCGGTGTAGGGGGCGCGGGCGACGGCGATGGCGGGCCAGGGCGGCGCGCGTCGGGGAAGGGGCCGGCGCGGGCGACGACGATGGCGGGCCGGGGCGGCGCGCGTCAGGGAAGGGGCCGGCGCGGGCGACGGTGAGGGAGGGCCGGGGCGGCGCGCGTCGGGGCAGGGACGCGGGCGACGGCGACGGGGGCGAGCCGGGGTGGCGCGCGTCGGGGCAGGGGCGCGGGCGACGGCGACGACGGGAAGGGCCGGGGCGGGCGGCGTCGGGGTAGCCTAGCGGCGTCGGCGTCGTCGGGGGCGGCAACTACAAGATGAGAGTGAAAATTTCCTAAGTGTGGATTTATATAGCAGAGCCTTTAGTCCCGGTTCGTGGCAGCAACCGGGACTAAAGGTGGGCATTAGTCCCGGTTGGTGCCACCAACCAGGACCAAAGGCCTCTTTTCAGCAGCCCAAAGGGCGGGAAGCGGCGGCCTTTGGTCCCGGTTGGTAGCACCAACCGAGACTAAAGGGGGGCATTGGTCACGGTTCGTGGCACCAACCGTGACCAATGCCCCCTTTAGTCCCGGTTGGTGCCACCAACCGGAACCAAAGGCCTTGTGCTGCTGCGGCGTCGAAAGTTTAGTCCCACCTCGCTAGTTGAGAGGGGTGCGCAGTGGTTTTAAGCCCCACCGCCGCACCCCTCTCGAGCTTCTCTCCATTGCAGGCTTACGGGCCTAATTGTCACTGCTATGCCTGTGGGCCTACTGGGCCTCCTGCGGGCCTGAATCCTGGCCCTTGGATGGGTTTCTAGTCGTATTCAGGCCGTGGGGGGCCAGTAGGTGGCATTTTTTTGTTGCTTTATTTTATTTTCTTTTGTTTTTTGCTTTATTTTTTAATTCTTTATGCTTTTAGTTTTAGAAAAATTATAAACTTTTTGTTAATGCCATTAGTTTTCAAATTTGAAAACACTTTTTTTGTTTTTTGTTTTCTTTGTTGCTCTATTTATTTTATTTTGTTTCTACTTACAAAAAAATACTTATTGTTACTTACAACAAAACTTTCTGTTAGTGCCATTAGTTTTAGAAAAATTATATAATTTCTGTTAGTGCCATTAGTTTTCAGATTTGAATAGTTAAAATTTGAATTCTTTGATATTTGTTCGAATCACAAGTTTGTGATTAACTTTACTTTTTCTAGTTTTTTTTTGTTTTTTGCATTATTTATTTTCTTTTGTTTTTTTTGCATTTTTTAATTCTTTTTCCTTTTAGGTCAGAAAAATTATAAACTTTCTGTTAGTGCCATCATTTTAGAAAAAATTATAAACTTTCTGTTAGTGCCATTTGTTTTCAAATTTGAATAGTTAAAATTTGAATAATGGTATTACGAGGGCCGAACCATAAGACATGAAAGCATTTCAAATGAACTCTGAAAAAGTTGAAAGTTGGCATGGTATCATAATTTCACCCACATAGCATGTGCATGTACAAAACGTACAATGGTAGCATGTTCGTGTGTTACAAAGTTGGCATGGTATCATCATAATAGTTGCGGGAGAAACTCTTCACTTTTTCTTCGCTTGTGTCATTTGCTTATTGCACCGTAACCATGGATAATCTTCATTGTTTATCAGGATGCTTGGGTCAGCCTTGACATTGAAGGGAGGAATTTCATGAAACTTTTCATAATCTTCAGACATGTCTGTCTTGCCGTCCACTCCCAGGATGTCCCTTTTTCCTGAAAGAACTATGTGGCGCTTTGGCTCATCGTATGATGTATTCGCTTCCTTATCTTTTCTTTTTCTCGCTTTGGTAGACATGTCCTTCACATAGATAACCTGTGCCACATCATTGGATAGGACGAACGGTTCATCAGTGTACCCAAGATTTTTCAGATCCACTGTTGTCATTCCGTACTGTGGGTCTACCTGTACCCCACCGCCTGACAGATTGACCCATTTGCACTTAAACAAAGGGATCTTAAAATCAGGTCCATAGTCAAGTTCCCATATGTCCACTATGTAACCATAATATGTGTCCTTTCCGCTCTCGGTTGCTGCATCAAAGCGGACACCGCTGTTTTGGTTGGTGCTCTTTTGATCTTGGGTGATCGTGTAAAATGTATTCCCATTTATCTCATATCCTTTGTAAGTCAATACAGTCAAAGATGGTCCCCTGGACAACAAGTATAGCTCATCACAAACAGTGTTGTCACCTCTGAGATGTGTTTCCAACCAACTGCTGAAAGTCCTGATGTGTTCACATGTCATCCACTCGTCGCACTGCTCCGGGTGTTTGGAGCGCAGACTGTTCTTGTGTTCATCGACATACGGAGTCACCAAGGTAGAGTTCTGTAGAACTGTGTAGTGTGCTTGAGACCAAGAATATCCGTCCCTACATATTATTGAGTCTCTTCCAAGAGTGCCTTTTCTAGTCAGTCTCCCCTCATACCACGATTTAGGGAGACCTATCTTCTTAAGGCCAGGAATGAAGTCAACACAAAACCCGATAACATCCTCTGTTTGATGGCCCATGGAGATGCTTCCTTCTGGCCTAGCGCGGTTACGGACATATTTCTTTAGGACTCCCATGAACCTCTCAAAGGGGAACATATTGTGTAGAAATACGGGCCCCAGGATGACAATCTCGTCGACTAGATGAACTAGGACGTGCGTCATGATATTGAAGAAGGATGGTGGGAACACCAGCTCGAAACTGACAAGACATTTCGCCACATCACTCCTTAGCCTTGGTACGATTTCTGGATCGATCACCTTCTGAGAGATTGCATTGAGGAATGCACATAGCTTCACAATGGCTAATCAGACGTTTTCCGGTAGAAGCCCCCTCAATGCAACCGGAAGCAGTTGCGTCATAATCACGTGGCAGTCATGAGACTTTAGGTTCTGAAACTTTTTCTCTGGCATATTTATTATTCCCTTTATATTCGACAAGAAGCCAGTCGTGACCTTCATACTGAGAAGGCATTCAAAGAAGATTTCTTTCTCTTCTTTCGTAAGAGCGTAGCTGGCAGGACCTTTATACTGCTTTGGAGGCATGCCGTCTTTTTCGTGCAAACATTGCAGGTCCTCCCGTGCCTCAGGTGTATCTTTTGTCTTCCCATACACGCCCAAGAAGCCTAGCAGGTTCACGCAAAGGTTCTTCATCACGTGCATCACGTCGATTGAAGAGCGGACCTCTAGGTCTTTCCAGTAGGGTAGGTCCCAAAATATAGATTTCTTCTTCCACATGGGTGCGTGTCCCTCAATGTCATTAGGAACAGCTAGTCCACCGGGACCCTTTCCAAAGATTACATAGTGTAAATCATTGACCATAGCAAGTACGTGATCACCGGTACGCATGGCAGGCTTCTTCCGGTGATCTGCCTCGCCTTTGAAATGCTTGCCTTTCTTTCGACATTGATGGTTGGTCGGAAGAAATTGACGATGGCCCAGGTACACATTCTTCCTACATTTGTCCAGGTATATACTTTCAGTGTCATCTAAACAGTGCGTGCATGCATGGTATCCTTTGTTTGTCTGTCCTGAAAGGTTACTGAGAGCGGGCCAATCGTTGATGGTCACGAACAGCAACGCCTTAAGGTTAAATTCCTCCTGTCTGTGCTCATCCCACGTACGTACACCGTTTCCATTCCACAGCTTTAAAAGTTCTTCAACTAATGGCCTTAGGTACACATCAATGTCGTTGCCGGGTTGCTTAGGGCCTTGGATGAGAACTGGCATCATAATGAACTTCCGCTTCATGCACATCCAAGGAGGAAGGTTATACATACATAGAGTCACAGGCCAGGTGCTGTGATTGCTGCTCTGCTCCCCAAAAGGATTAATGCCATCCGCGCTTAAATCAAACCATACATTCCTTGGGTCCTTTGCAAACTCATCCCTGTACTTTCTCTCTATTTTTCTCCACTGCGACCCGTTAGCGGGTTTTCTCAACTTCCCATCTTTGTTTCGGTTCTCACTGTGCCCTCGCATCAACTTGGCATGCTCTTTGTTTCTGAACAGACGTTTCAACCATGGTATTATAGGAGCATACCACATCACCTTCGCAGGAACCCTCTTCCTGGGGGGCTCGCCGTCAACATCACCAGGGTCATCTCGTCTGATCTTATACCGCAATGCACCGCATACCGGGCATGCGTTCAGATCCTTGTATGCACCGCGGTAGAGGATGCAGTCATTAGGGCATGCATGTATCTTCTCCACCTCCAATCCTAGAGGGCATACGACCTTCTTTGCTGCGTATGTACTGTCGGGCAATTCGTTATCCTTTGGAAGCTTCTTCTTCAATATTTTCAGTAGCTTCTCAAATCCTTTGTCAGCCACAGCATTCTCTGCCTTCCACTGCAGCAATTCCAGTATGGTACCGAGCTTTGTGTTGCCATCTTTGCAATTGGGGTATAACCCTTTTTTGTGATCCTCTAACATGTGATCAAACTTCAGCTTCTCCTTTTGACTTTCGCATTGCGTCCTTGCATCGACAATGACCTGGCGGAGATCATCATCATTGGGCACATCGTCTGGTTCCTCTTGATCTTCAGCAGCTTCACCCATTGCAGCATCATTGGGCACATCGTCTGGTTCCTCTTGATCTTTACCAGCTCCCCCTGTTGCAGCATCACCGTATTCAGGGGGCACACAGTTGTCATCGTACTCTTCTTCTTCGCCGTCTTCCATCATAACCCCTATTTCTCCGTGCCTCGTCCAAACATTATAGTGTGGAATGAAACCCTTGTAAAGCAGGTGGGAGTGAAGGATTTTCCGGTTAGAGTAAGACCTCGTATTCCCACATTCAGTGCATGGACAACACATAAAACCATTCTGCTTGTTTGCCTCAGCCGCATCGAGAAACTCATGCACGCCCTTAATGTACTCGCAGGTGTGTCTGTCACCGTACATCCATTGCCGGTTCATCTGCGTGCATTATATATAATTAAGTGTCCAAATTAATAGAAGTTCATCATCACATTAAAACCAAAGTGCATACATAGTTCTCATCTAACAACATATAGCTCTCCAGAGCATCTAATTAATTAAACCATACACTGAAACTATGTAAAACATTTCAATGCGAAAACAAATGCGATCATAATCACAACCAAGGTAACAATTGATCCAACGGCATAATGATACCAAGCCTCGGTATGAATGGCATATTTTCTAATCTTTCTAATCTTCAAGCGCATTGCATCCATCTTGATCTTGTGATCATCGGCGACATCCGCAACATGCAACTCCAATATCATCTTCTCCTCCTCAATTTTTTTATTTTTCCTTCAACAAATTGTTTTCTTCTTCAACTAAATTTAACCTCTCGACAATAGGGTCGGTTGGCATTTCCGATTCACATACATCCTACATAAATAAAATCTATGTCATGTTGGTCAGCATAATTTTCATAAACAATAAATGAACCAATAGTTATAAAGATAATATATATACCACATCCGAATCATAGACAGGACGAGGGCCGACGGGGGCGGATACCAAAACCATCACACTATATAAGATGCAATAATAAAAGTAAGAAAATAATACAAGTATCTATGTAAACATACAAGTAAGAATATCTTTCCTTTCAGAAAGAAGATAAGAACAAGAGGCTCACCACGGTGGTGCCGGCGATGAGCTCGGCGCGGGTGATCGACGGTGGTGAAGACGGGGACGGGGCGTGACGGACCGCTAAACCTAGACAAATATTATGGAAAATGGAGCTTGGAGGTCGAGCTTGGAGAGGAGAAAGCTTAAGTAGTGTGGCTCGGGCATTCCATCGAACACCTTGTGTGCATAGGAGGTGAGCTAGAGCACCACCAAGCCCTCTCCCCCTCGGCTAGAGAAAAAAAAAGCACTCGGGTGCTCTACTCGCGAGCGAGGGGTATATATAGGCACCTCATTGGTCCCGGTTGGTGACATGAACCGGGACTAAAGGGGAGCCTTTGGTCCCGGTTCAAGCCACCAACCGGGACCAATGGTGGTGGGCCTGGAGCGAGGCCCATTGGTCCCGGTTCATCCCACCAACCGGGACCAAAAGGTCCAGATGAACCGGGACCAATGGCCCACGTGGCCCGGCCGGCCCCCTGGGCTCACGAACCGGGACCAATGCCCCCATTGGTCCTGGTTCTGGACTGAACCGGGACTAATGGGCTGACCCGGCCTAGACCAAAGCCCTGTTTTGTTCTAGTGCGCAATATTCGTTGCTATTCCAGTTTGATGGACTATGTCCCACGTAAAGATCAAAGATCCTACTACTTGGTCTACTAGTACTATACTTCTAGTGCACGGTTGATATCATGATTGAGTTCTCCAATCATTGTCAATTAGTATTCTGTTCGTCATGTGAAGGCCGGATAAGGTACTCTGACCGCTACAACTACCAAAGGAAGCTATACTACAAAACAAAGATGACAGTGATGTGGTCAGCTGCTTTTCGACCAAATAAAAAAGAAGGGCATGTAGTCAGCACAAATTCCCAGGCCAATTATTGCAAAAAAGGTTCGTCTCACCTGAAAGACTAGGCTGATTCACTATTCCTCAAATTGCCAAAGCCATGATCGGTCTGCTCGCAAAGATCAAGCTAAAAAAAGGGGGGCCGAGGCCATGACCCGGAAACAGATAAGCTACTGACTCGGAAGTGAGAGAGCCCTCGGGGCCGCCTTGAGCCGCCTCTGCTGCGTTGATCCATCCGGGTCATATTGAGTCATCGGTCTGCCTGAGCCTCCTCTATTATTTTGAACAGATCATTTATCATTTGAACAAATCAGGTGATATCTATCTAAGTTTATTTTATGAGCTTAATATTGTTTTCATCAAAGAACAATCATTTTGGTCTGTAATATTTTTTATGCAGGACGACTATTAAAGGAAAAAGAAGTGGTGTTATACCGCGGATGCATGTTTGGTTATGCCGCGTGGCTCCACGAGCACGAGTGTCGCGGTCTAGTTTACATCAAAACACGCCAGCTGACTCGCCCGTCCGCACTGCCTTACAATGCCATGGAAGACTCGCCCGTTCCGCCCTCGCGGCCGGTTCACGTGTCCGCGCCAGCTTGCAACATGGAGGACAACTCGCTCGTCCGCGACGGGTTACAACACTATGGGCGACTTACCTGTCCGACCCTGTGGCCGACTCTCCCGTCCACACCGGTTTACAATGCCACGGCCGACTCGTCTGTTGTCCGGGCGAATCAGGTGATATCCTTCTAAATATAATTTTGGCACATATTCATTTTGTCAAAAAACAATTACTCTGGCTTGCGATGTTTTTTGATGCAGGACAATTATTCACTACATCAAAACGATGTGGTTGACCCGCCCGTCCGTGCCAGTTTACAACACCGCGGTCGGTTCACCTGTCTGTGCCGCCTCTGATGTTACGGTCGTTTTTACCGCCCGTCTCTCGCGGCCTGGTCTACATCAACGCACCGGGCCGCACTTGTCTGGATGAGTTGTTTCTTGAGTATGAGCAAGTCACTACTTGGGAAGCCCAGTTTTCTTCCAACAAATTGGAGGCAAATTATCATATATTATCAGCCGCCGTCTGCACTGTATGGTTCAAAGGGCAGGCGCACAAGTCGCCGCTACTACAGTTTGGTTAACTTCAAACAGCCAATTGGAAGGAACCATTGGCCGAGTTGCTAACACGGCTCATACGGGATCATTTATAACCCACTGCAGTCACCTCAACCTTCTGTAGATTCACAGCACGCTATCAACGCCAATAATATACACCTTCTGCTATGGTCAAATATGGAGAATCTCAAGCCAACTCCTTGAGTCGTCTTGAGACTCGGGGGCTACAATGGTGTGACTCGGCAAAATTAGTCGGTCTCAATAAATTCAAGAACTCCGGGTCATTGAAGGGAAAAATAACCCGGCCCCGGAGATTACTGCTAGATCGATGAAAATTTAAAGGCCGTCAGAAGATTTCCAGCTCAAAATAAAGACTTCGGTTCAAAATCCGGCTCAAGGTAAATTTGTCCCTCACAAATTTTTGAAGCTTTCAAATCCGGTTTAAAGTTCCAGTTCAACAAGAATTAATCTCTCGCAAGTTCGAGTTCTAAGAAAAATTAAAGGTTGCCAAAAAGAACTTGCTGCCATGATGCGCGGTTCGAACATAGGTATCCTGCCTTACGGCTTATCTTATTATGGTCACTTGGGGACTTCCTGCTCATCGAGCATAGCTGTCGGTACCCTCTTGATCGGTGCAATGCAAAAACTTATATGGTCACTTGGGGGCTTCCTGTTCAAACATAGGTCGTATTTGAACCAAAGAGAACATAGCTGTCGGTACCCTCTTGATCGGCACAATGCCAAACTCACTAGGGGGCTTCTTGATCGTATCCGAATCATAGCCTAACCTCTTTTGGGTCCGACGTGGATCGTATTCGAATCAGCGTCGTTAAACAACTCTCAAGGTCATTTGGGGGCTTCCTGTTCAAACATAGGTCGTATTCGAACCAAAGAGAACATAGTTGTCGGTACCCTCTTGATCGGCAACGCCAAAGCCACTGGGGGCTATATGATCGTATTCGAATCTTAGTTCAACCCCTTTGGAACGGTTTTCTGATCGTATACGAATCAGAAGCCTTAAATTTTTTAAGTATTTTTTGCGAACAATTTTGGGTTTTGACTTGAGAACTTTTTTGGATTATATCTCAAATGTATATAAGTGTTTTATGCTTAACTCGGCTTGACTTTTGACTATAAGTCGCTAGCTTATGACAATCATCATCTATGTGGGAGCACTGGCTTCTAAGGATTGGGTTATCACCCTTACTACACAGGTCATGTAAACCGGCAGTACAAATTAAATATCACAATGGTTATATGTGAGGTATTATGACCCGCCCTGCGATAAACCGCCAAGGGTTCTTGTGATCTACTTCTGTGCAGTGTAAGACTACATTTGGGTGGTTACCCGCCCTGGCTCTTGACGTTAAGTCGCCAGGGCGTATGTTGTTTACGCTCTGTGCAGGATTTGCAGAATTATGACTTATATAAATGCTTCAGTCCAAGCTCATCACTGAAATTGGTGTCTCAAAAGGGTTATCAATTATTGATTTTCTCAAGGGCTATAGGCCACCGGGTTACAAAAATTCTGGCTTACAATGAATGCGCATTAAGTCGTCATCGGCCAAGAGCCTCCAGGTATTTAAACTCCGAATTTACTTGTCAACCGATGAGGTATTCAAATCTTTAATAGCCAAAGCTGGCTGGATTTTCATGATGATATTGAATGATTGAGGTTTTCATACCAGATTATATTATTCAAATCTTGAATAGCCAACATGGCTGGATTTCTATTGTGATTATCAATAACCAGTGTTATGATTGAGGTTTTCAAAGTTGCTTTAGCGCAACGGCTATTATTTTTATCAATGGATATGATTTATTCTACAATGGAAGGAATAGTCCCGAGTCGCTGCAGGCTTACGACCCGACACTTGGGGGCTACATTATTCAGATTGGGATTATATCAAATATGCAAGTCCCATGTCACTGCCAGCATGCAGCATGGCACTTGGGGGCTAATGCAAAGTCAATTTTTGCTCAACTTATTGAAGACCCGACTCATCACATTCTAAATGAGTTGGTACTTCGGGGCTACCAATTGCTCCTGTCAAAAATTTAAGGTACACAAGCATTAATCCATTATATTCAATGGTCCACTATTCAGTTGGTGGAGTACAAAGCTCTTACCTTGTGGACGTGGGTTCAAGCCCCATGGTGGAGACTATATTATATGATGTTATTATCAATTATCTACAAAGTCCCAGCTCAGTATTATCTTACTAAGACAGCCCTTGGGGGCTACACATTGTTGTTCAAATTTACATGGTTATATCTACAAAGTCCCTGCTCATTATTGCATAATGACCCGGCCCTTGGGGGCTACACTGGTTCAAGTTTTCATGAGCATAAAGCAATTACAAGTCCCAGGTTGCTGCACGCATGACAACCCGGCACTTGGGGGCTACATGTGTGGAATATTCAGTTTATATGATTGAGATGAATAAACCGGATTTCTTCAAGGTTGCAAAATTTATTGGAGCAAGTCTTAAACCATCACTTTGTTCTGCTCAAGACCTGGGGGCTACAGGTAATATGGATATAAGGGAGAAAAATCTTCAAATTATCAGTTTTGAGCAAATCAGGAGGATCAATTACATAAACCGGTGTCAACAACAATTATGACCCGACATCGTCTGTTTTATAATCCGGCGGTTTTTTGGTAATGATAAACCAGCAAGTTTTACATCTTCAAGACGTCTGAATATCAGATGAGTATTTGAAGACCAAAATTATTTAACCCGGCGCCTTGGAAGCCGACTCAAGTGGATTATTCTTCACAATAATTTTCTATGAGAAACCAACATCAGCAGATTGAGTACGAAGCTAGCTTATTTGACCCGGATTTTCTAGATGAAGGAAATGACAATTGGACTTAAGGACAATCAGGTCCCATCTCAGGAGAATATTTAACCCGGAGCACAAGGAATTAAGGATGATCAGGTGCCGGCATACAAGAATTGTTAACCCGGAACACAATCTGCCAAAGTTGTTCTTGTGTTTGTTTGACAGGATCTGTTTAACATGGATAAATCCAAATTAAACTAGGGGCTAATGTCGGGGATATACCCCGCGGTATGACCCGGCCGGGAGTATGACCCGGCCGGACATGGCGCTTCACCGATGACCCGCCGGAGGACTGGCGACTCACGGGTCTGGCGGCTCACTACTCAGACGACTCACGGATGACCCTGACGGCGGGTCACATAGAAGACTAGGCCCAAGGCCCAGTAGGCCGGCTCATATTATGGTGGGCCAGCTTAAGACAGAAGGCATGAGCAATATTTCCTTTACTAGGAGGCAAGACCCGTACTTGTATCTGACTTGTAATAGAGAATAAGTTAGTTCTAATCCTAATAGGACTCTGCATGTAAGCCGCCCCTTCAACTTATATAAGGAGGGGCAGGGCTCCCCAAAGAGGGACAAGCAACAAGAAACAAGATCTAGGGCTAGACACAAAGAGGAGAGCCGGCTTACGGCGACTCCTTCATAATCATAATGAGACCTAGCCATAGACAACATGTAGGGTTATTACCGGATGATGTTTCCCGGGGCCTGAAGCTGTCTAAATCCTCGTCTTGTGTGTTGCTCTCTCGATTCCGCTCAACCCCTTCAAGCTACCACATAGATGCGTTGGCCTCGCGACTAAGTCCTTACACTAGGACATCTGCCGTGACAATTCCATGACAACTCAGTAGGATTTTTTAAACTTAGGCGAAACGGATTCGCAGCTAAGCCCCCCGGGTGAGAGACTTGCTCATCACTCAGTAGGATTTGATTTTTTGAAACTTAGGCGAAGCAGATTCGCAGCTAAGCCCCCGAGTGAGAGACTTGCTCATCACTTGGTAGGATTTGATTTTTTTTGAAACTTAGGCAAACAGATTCGCAGCTAAGGCACCCACCTGGGGATTTAGAACACTTAAAAAAGGAACAACAATCATATGTGAAACTGTGTCTTTGATAATCAAACTAGAATGTATTTTTTATTACATCACAACAATCCGAATGCTTAAGTATAAAAGGGGCGGAGCAGCTCCGCATTCCAAGCGCGTGGCTCGTCTTTATTGTGCTCCACAATGTAGAGGCGATAAGCCCCTTTGTGAAGTACGTTGGTGATGATGAAGGGGCCTTCCCAAGCAGGAGCGAGCTTGTGCGTTTTCTGCTGATCCACTTGAAGAACCAGGTCTCCCTCTTGAAATGCTCGACCTCTCACGTTTCTGGTGTGGAATCGACGCAAGTCTTGCTGATAGATGGTCGACCGGATCAGCGCCATCTCGCTTTCTTCTTCCATAAGGTCGACAGCATCCTGACAGGCTTGTTCTGCTTCGGCTTCTAAGAAGAGTTCCACTCGCGGGGCGTTATGGAGTAAGTCACTCGGAAGCACAGCTTCAGCCCCATTGACTAAGAAGAATGGAGTTCGGCCAGTTGACCGATTAGGAGTTGACCTCAATCCCCAAAGTACTGATGGAAGTTCATCGACCCAAGCACCCGCTGCATGCTTGAGCTCACGCTCAATCGGGGTTTCAGTCCTTTGAGAATCAACCCGTTTGCTCTTTCAGCTTGCCCATTCGACTAGGGATGGGCGACTGAAGCATAGTCGACCCGAGTGCCTTGGGAAGCACAAAAGGCTCTGAACTCATCGAAATCGAAGTTCGACCCATTATCTGTGATGATGCTGTGCGGGACACTATATCTGAATGTCAACTCTCTGATGAAGCTGACATCAGTACTTGCTTCGAGGTTTTTGATAGGCTTGGCTTCAATCCATTTGGTGAACTTGTTGACTGCTACGAGTATGTGGGTGAAGCCACTTCTGCCAGTCCTCAGAGGTCCAACCATATCGAATCCCCAAACAGCAAAGGGCCGGACGAGTGGAATGGTCTTCAGGGCTGATGCAGGCTTGTGAGACATGTTGGGGTAGAACTGGCAACCTTCACATCTGTCGACTATGTCTTTTGCCATTTCATTCGCTCGTGGCCAATAAAATCCCGCTCGGTATGCTTTGGCCACAATGTCTGAGAGGACACATGGTGACCACAGGTCCCCGAGTGGATGTCATTGAGGATCACTCGACCTTCTTCTGGTGTTATGCACTTCTGAGCAACTCCGGTAACACTTTCTTTGTAAAGCTGTCCACCCACTACTGTGAAAGCTTTAGATCGACGGACAATCTGACGGGCCTCTTCTTCATCCTTTGGAAGCTCTTTCCTAAGAATATACGCGATGTACGGCACTGTCCAATCGGGTATGACGACCAAAACTTCCATGACCAAGTCGACCACGGCTGGGACTTCAACTTCAGTCAGATCAGTAGGACTCTTAGGTTGTGGGGGCTCCTCCGTGAAGGGATCCTCTTGGACGGACGGCATGTGAAGATGCTCCAAGAACACATTACTGGGAATAGGCTCATGCTTGGAGCCTATCTTTGCCAAATCATCAGCTGCTTGATTTTTCAGTCGGGGTATATGATGGAGCTCTAACCCCTCAAACTTCTTCTCTCACTTTCTCATTGCATTACAATAACCAGTCATAGCCGGGCTTCTGACGTCCCACTCCTTCATTACTTGATTAACCACCAAATCTGAGTTGCCATAGACCATTAGGCGATGGACGCCGAGTGAAATGGCCATACGCAACCCGTACAGAAGTGCTTCATATTCAGCTTCGTTGTTGGAGGAATCAAAATGGATCTGAAGAACATAGTTGAGTCTGTCTCCTCGAGGGGATACTAATACCACCCCAGCACCAGAACCGTTCAGCATCTTGAATCCATCAAAGAACATGGTCCAATGCTCCGATTGAATCTGAGTCGGTTGTTGCTGCTCGACCCACTCGACGAGGAAATCTGCTATTGCCTGGGACTTGATAGCTTTCTTTGCCTCAAACTTGATATCCAAGGGAAGGAGTTCAATCGCCCACATTGCCACTCGACCAGTTGCATCTCTGTTGTTCAGAATTTCTGACAAAGGTGCATCGCTGGCGGCTGTAACGGAGTGATCAGAGAAATAATGTCCAACCTTCTTCGTGGTCATGTAAATCCCATAGATAAGCTTCTGATAGTGAGGATATCTTTGCTTGGATGGAGTCAAGACTTCAGAAATATAATACACTAGGCGTTCAACTTTATAGGTTTTTCCTTCTTCCTGCTCGACACGAAGTACTGTACTGACAACTTGTCCAATGGCTACAATATAAAGCCGTAAAGGCTCTTTGCTGATTGGAGCAGAAAGCACCGACTGGGTGGAAAGCGGGGTTTTGAGTTCTGCAAACGCTGCATCAGCTTCAAGAGTCCACTCAAACTTATTAGATTTCTTCATCAGTCGGTAAAGAGGTAATGCCTTTTCACCGAGGCGAGAGATCAATCGACTCAAGGTGGCCAAACAACCAGTAAGCTTCTGGACGTCATGCACACGCACAGGGTGTTTCATTCGGAGTATGGCTCCAACTTTCTCTGGATTGGCATCGATCCCTCGTTCGGAAACGAGGAAACCGAGTAACTTTCCTCCTGGAACTCCGAATGTGCATTTGGACAGATTAAGCTTGATATCATACCTTCTGAGGTTGGCAAAGGTTTCAGCGAGGTCAGCCAGCAGGTCAGAACCTTTACACGACTTGACCACAATGTCATCCATATATGCTTCCACATTCTGACTGATTTGAGTGAGTAGGCACTTCTGAACCATCCTCATAAATGTGGCACCAGCGTTCTTGAGACCGAATGGCATGGTCACATAACAAAAGCACCCGAATGGAGTGATGAAAGCTGTTTTTATTTTATCGGGTCCATACAGTCGGATATGATGATACCCGGAATAGGCGTCTAGAAAAGGCAAACACTCACACCCCGCAGTCGAGTCGACAATTTGGTCGATACGGGGGAGAGGAAAATGATCTTTCAGGCAGGCCCGATTGATATGCTTGAAGTCAATGCACATATGAAGTGAATCGTCCTTCTTGGGGACCATGACAACATTGGCAAGCCACTCGGAGTGGTAAATCTCTTGGATGAACTCAGCTGCTAGGAGCTGATACGTCTCCAACGTATCTATAATTTTTGAATGCTCCATGCTATATTATCTACTGTTTTGGACATTATTGGGCTTTATTATCCACATTTATATTATTTTTGGGACTAACCTATTAACCGGAGGCCCAGCCCAGAATTGCTGTTTTTTTTTGCCTATTTTAGGGTTTCGAAGAAAAGGAATATCAAACGGAGTCCAAACGGAATGAAACCTTCGGGAACGTGATTTTTGGAACGAACAAGATCCAGGAGACTTGGACCCTACGTCAAGCAACCAACAGGGATGCCACGAGGTAGGGGGCGCGCCTACCCCCCCCCCCCAAGCGCGCCCTCCACCCTCATGGGCCCCTATTGCTCCACCAACGTACTTCTTCCTCCTATATATACCTACGTACCCCCAAACGATCAGATACGGAGCCAAAACCCTAATTCCACCAACGTAACTTTCTGTATCCATGAGATCCCATCTTGGGGCCTATTCCGGAGCTCCGCCGGAGGGGGCATCGACCACGGAGGGCTTCTACATCAACACCATAGCCTCTCCGATGAAGTGTGAGTAGTTTACCTCAGACCTTGGGGTCCATAGTTATTAGCTAGATGGCTTCTTCTCTCTTTTTGGATCTCAATACAAAGTTCTCCCCCTCTCTTGTGGAGATCTATTCGATGTAATCTTCTTTTGCGGTGTGTTTGTTGAGACCGATGAATTGTGGGTTTATGATCAAGTTTATCTATGAACTATATTTGAATCTTCTCTGAATTCTTTTATGCATGATTGGTTATCTTTGCAAGTCTCTTCGAATTATCCGTTTGGTTTGGCCTACTAGACTGATCTTCCTTGCAATGGGAGAAGTGCTTAGCTTTGGGTTCAATCTTGTGGTGTCCTTTCCCAGTGACAGTAGGGGCAGCAAGGCATGTATTGTATTGTTGCCATCGAGGATACCAAGATGGGGTTTTCATCATATTGCTTGATTTTATCCCTCTACATCATGTCATATTGCTTAAGGCGTTACTCTGTTCTTATGAACTTAATACTCTAGATGCATGCTGGATAGCGATCGATGTGTGGAGTAATAGTAGTATATGCAGGCAGGAGTCGGTCTACTTGTCTTGGACGTGATGCCTATATACATGATCATACCTAGATATTCTCATAACTATGCTCAATTCTATTAATTGCTCAACGGTAAGTTGTTCACCCACCGTAAAATACCTATGCTCTTGAGAGAAGCCACTAGTGAAACCTATGGTCCCCGCGTCTATCTTCATCATACTAATCTTCCAATACTTAGTTATTTTCATTGCTTTTACTTTACTTTGCATCTTTATCATAAAAATACCAAAAATATTATCTTATCATATCTATCAGATCTCACTCTCGTAAGTGACCGTGTAGGGATTGACAACCCCTTATCGCGTTGGTTGCGAGGATTTATTTGTTTTGTGTAGGTGCGAGGGACTCGCGCATAGCCTCCTACTGGATTGATACCTTGGTTCTCAAAACTGAGGGAAATACTTATGCTACTTTGCTGCACCACACATTCCTCTTCAAGGGAAAACCAACGCAAGTGCTCAAGAGGTAGCAAGAAGGATTTCTGGCGCCGTTGCCGGGGAGGTCTACGCAAAAGTCAAACATACCAAGTACCCATCACAAACCCTTATCTCCCGCATTACATTATTTTCCATTTGCCTCTCGTTTTCCTCTCCCCCACTTCACCCTTGCCGTTTTATTCGCCCTCTCTCTCTATCCTCCCTCTCGTTCTCTATTTGCCTCTTTTGCCCATTTCTCATTTGCTTGTGTGTTGGATTGCTTGCTTGTCACGATGGCTCAAGATAACACTAAATTGTGTGACCTAGCAATACCAACAACAATCATTTTATTAGCACTCCGATTGCTCCTCTTACTGATGCTGAATCTTCTGAAATTAATGCTGCCTTGCCGAATATTGTCATGAAAGATCTGTTTTCCGGCCTTCCTAGTGAAGATGCCACTACTCATCTAAATAGCTTCGTTGATTTGTGTGATATGCAAAAGAAGAAAGATGTGGATAATTATATTGTTAAATTCAAGCTATTCCCTTTTTCGCTTAGAGATCGTGCTAAAGCTTGGTTTTCGTCTTTGCCTAAAAATAGTATTGATTCTTGGAATAAGTGCAAAGATGCTTTTATCTCTAAGTATTTTACTCCCGCTAAGATCATCTCTCTTAGAAATGATATTATGAATTTTAAGCAACTTGATCATGAACATGTTGCACAAGCTTGGGAGAGAATGAAATTAATGATACGTAATTGCCCAACACATGGTTTAAATTTGTGGATGATTATACAAAATTTTTATGCCGGATTGAATTTTTCTTCTAGAAATATTTTAGATTCGGCCGCGGGAGGCACTTTTATGGAAATCACTTTAGGAGAATCTACTAAACTCCTAGATAATATTATGGTTAATTATTCTCAATGGCACACTGAAAGATCTACCAATAAGAAAGTGCATGCGATAGAAGAAATTAATGTTTTGAGTGAAAAGATGGATGAACTTATGAAATTATTTGCTAATAAAAGTGTTTCTTCTGATCCTAATGATATGCCTTTGTATACTTTGATTGAGAATAATAATGAATCTATGGATGTGAATTTTGTTGGTAGGAACAATTTTGGTAACAACGCGTATAGAGGAAACTTTAATCCTAGGCCTTATCCTAGTAATTCCTCTAATAATTATGGTAATTCCTACAACAATTCTTATGGAAATTATAATAAGATGCCCTCTGATTTTGAATCTAATATTAAAGAATTTATTACTTCGCAAAAGAATTTCAATGCTTTGATTGAAGAAAAATTGCTTAAGATTGATGAGTTGGCTAGGAACGTTGATAGAATTTCTCTTGATGTTGATTCTTTGAAACTTAGATCTATTCCTACTAAGCATGATATCAATGAGTCTCTAAAAGCCATGAGAATTTCCATTGATGAGTGCAAAGAAAGAACCTCTAGGATACGTGCTAAGAAAGATTCCTTTATAAGAGCATGTTCTACTAGTTTCCATGATAATAAAGATGAAGATCTAAAAGTTATTGATGTGTCCCCTATTAAATCTTTGTTTTGAAATATGAATCTTGATCATAATGGTACTGAATATGATCCACCTTTACCTAGAAAGCGTTCCAAAAATTTGGATTTTTTAGATCATGATGCTAAATTTGATAAAAGTGGGATTGAAGAGATCAAAACTCTAGATGTTAATGAACCTACTATTTTGGATTTCAAGGAATTTAATTATGATAATTGCTCTTTGATATATTGTATTTCCTTGTTGCAATCCGTGCTAAATTCTCCTCTTGCTTATAGCCAAAATAAAGCTTTTACCAAACTTATCGTTGATGCTTTCATGCAATCTTATGAAGAAAAACTTGAGTTGGAAGTTTCCATCCCTAGAAAACTTTATGATGAGTGGGAACCAACTATTAAAATTAAAATTAAAGATCATGAATGCTATGCTTTGTGTGATTTGGGTGCTAGTGTTTCCATGATTCCAAAGACTTTGTATGATTTGTTAGGTTTCCGTGACTTTGATGATTGCTCTTTAAACTTGCACCTTGCGGATTCCACTATTAAGAAACTTATGGGAAGAATTAATGATGTTCTTATCGTTGCAAATAGGAATTATGTTCCCATAGAATTTATCGTTCTTTATATAGATTGCAATCCGGCATGTCCTATTATTCTTGGTAGACCTTTCCTTAGAACGATTGGTGCAATTATTGATATGAAGGAAGGATATATTAGATTCCAATTTCCGTTAAGGGAAGGCATGGAACACTTTCCTAGAAATAAAATTAAATTACCTTATGAATCTATTATGAGAGCCACTTATGGATTACGCACCAAAGATGGCAATACCTAGATCTATCCTTGTTTTTTATGCTTAGCTAGGGGCGTTAAACGATAGCGCTTGTTGGGAGGCAACCCAATTTTATTTTTATTCCTTGATTTTTGCTCCTGTTTATTAATAAATAATTTATATAGCCTCTGTTTTGGTTGTGTTTTTTATGTTTAATTAGTGTTTGTGCCAAGTAGAACCGTTGGGAAGACTTGGGGAAAGTCTTGTTAATCTTGCTGTAAAAAACAAAAACTTTAGTGCTTATGAGAACTGCTGCCATTTTTATTTGGAAAGTGATATTTAGTTAATTCTTCTTGCAGATGATTAATAGGTAAATTCCTCACTTCCAGCAATTTATTTTAGAATTTTTGGGGTTCCATATCTTGCGCTAGCTACAGATTACTACATACTGTTCTGTTTTTGACAGATTCTGTTTTTCGTGTGTTGTTTGCTTATTTTGATGAATCTATGGCTAGTAAAATAGTTTATAAACCATAGAGAAGTTGGAATACAGTAGGTTTAACACCAATATAAATGAACAATGAGTTCATTATAGTACCTCGAAGTGGTCTTTTGTTTTCTTTCGCTAACGGAGCTCACGAGATTTTCTACTTTAAGTTTTGTGTTGTGAAGTTTTCAAGTTTTGGGTAAGGATTTGATGGATTCTGGAACAAGGAGTGGCAAGAGCCTAAGCTTGGAGATGCCCATGGAACCCCCAAGATAATATAAGGACACCTAAAATCCAAAGCTTGGGGATGCCCCGGAAGGCATCCCCTCTTTCGTCTACTTCTATCGGTAACTTTACTTGGAGCTATATTTTTATTCACCACATGATATGTGTTTTGCTTGGAGCGTCTTGTATGATTTGAGTCTTTGCTTTTTAGTTTACCACAATCATCCTTGCTGTACACACCTTTTTGAGAGAGACATACATGATTGGGAAATTATTAGAATACTCTATGTGCTTCACTTATATCTTTTAGAGCATGGTGGTGGATTTGTTTTATAGAAACTATTGATCTCTCATGCTTCACTTAGATTATTTTGAGAGTCTTAAATAGCATGGTAATTTGCTTAAATTATCCTAATGTGCTAGGTATACAAGATTAATAATAAAATTCTCTTATGAGTGTGTTGAATACTATGAGAATTTGATACTTGATAATTGTTTTGAGATATGGAGATGGTGATATTAGAGTCATGCTAGTTGAATAGTTGTGAATTTGAGAAATACTTGTGTTAAAATTTGGGATTCACGTAGCATGCACGTATGGTGAACCGTTATATGATGAAGTCGGAGCATGATTTATTTATTGATTGTCTTCCTTATGAGTGGCGGTCGGGGACGGGCGATGGTCTTTTCCTACCAATCTATCCCCCTAGGCGCATGCGCGTAATACTTTGCTTTGATAACTTGTAGATTTTTGCAATAACTATATGAGTTCTTTATGACTAATGTTGAGTGCATGGATCATACGCACTCTCACCCTTCCACCATTGCTAGCCTCTCTAATACCGCGCACCTTTCGTCGGCATCATACACCCACCATATAGCTTCCTCAAAACAGCCACCATACCTACCTATCATGGCATTTCCATAGCCATTCCGAGATATATTGCCATGCAACTTTCCACCGTTCCGTTTACTATGACACGCTCCATCATTGTCATATTGCTTTGCATGATCATGTAGTTGACATTGTATTTGTGGCAAAGCCACCATTCATAATTCTTTCATACATGTCACTCATGAGTCATTGCATATCCCGGTACACCGCCGGAGGCATTAACATAGAGTCATATCTTGTTCTAAGTATCGAGTTGTAATTCTTTAGTTGTAAGAAAATAAAAGTGTGATGATCATCATTTTTAGAGCATTGTCCCAAGTGAGCAAAGGATGATGGACACTATGATTCCCCCACAAGTCGGGATGAGACTTCGGACGAAAAATAAAATAAAATAAAAAGAGGCCAAAGAAGCCCAATTAAAAAATGAGAGAAAAAGAGAGTAGGGACAATGCTACTATCCTTTTACCACACTTGTGCTTCAAAGTAGCACTATGATCTTCATGATAAAGAGTCTCCTATGTTATCACTTTCATATACTAGTGGGAATTTTTCATTATAGAACTTGGCTTGTGTATTCAATGATGGGTTTCCTCAAAATGCCCTAGGTCTTCGTGAGCAAGCAAGTTGGATGCACACCCACTTAGTTTCTTTTTGAGCTTTCATATACTTATAGCTCTAGTGCAATCATTGCATGGCAATCCCTACTCACTCACATTGATATCTATTGATGGGCATCTCCATAGCCCAGTGATACGCCTAGTCGATGTGAGACTATCTTCTCCTTTTTGTCTCCTCCACAACCACCATTCTATTCCACCTATAGTGTTATGTCCATGGCTCACGCTCATGTATTGCGTGAAGATTGAAAATGTTTTGAGAATGTCAAAAGTATGAAACAATTGCTTGGCTTGTCATCGGGGTTGTGCATGATTTAAATACTTAGTGTGGTGAAGATAGAGCATAGCCAGACTATATGATTTTGTAGGGATAACTTTCTTTGGCCATGTTATTTTGAGAAGACATAATTGCTTAGTCAGTATGCTTGAATTATTATTATTTTTATGTCAATATTGAACTTTTGTCTTGAATCTTTCGGATCTGAATATTCATACCACAATTAAGAAGAATTACATTGAAATTATGCCAAGTTGCATTCCACATCAAAAATTCTTTTTTTATCATTTACCTACTCGAGGACAAGCAGGAATTAAGCTTGGGGATGCTTGATACGTCTCCGACGTATCTATAATTTTTGATTGCTCCATGCTATATTATCTACTGTTTTGGACATTATTGGGCTTTATTATCCACTTTTATATTATTTTTGGGACTAACCTATTAACCGGAGGCCTAGTCCCAGAATTGTTGTTTTTTTGCCCATTTTAGGGTTTCGAAGAAAAGGAATATCAAACGGAGTCCAAACGGAATGAAACCTTCGGGAACGTGATTTTTGAAACGAACAAGATCCAGGAGATCTAGACCCTACGTCAAGCAACCAACAGGGAGGCCACGAGGTAGGGGGAGCGCCTACCCCCCCCCCCCAGGCGCGCCCTCCACCCTCGTGGGCCCCCTATTGCTCCACCGACGTACTTCTTCCTCCCATATATACCTACGTACCCCCAAACGATCAGATACGAAGCCAAAACCCTAATTCCACCACTGTAACTTTCTGTATCCACGAGATCCCATCTTGGGGCCTGTTCCGGAGCTCCGCCGGAGGGGGCATCGATCATGGAGGGATTCTACATCAACACCGTAGCCTCTCCGATGAAGTGTGAGTAGTTTACCTCAGACCTTCGGGTCCATAGTTATTAGCTAGATGTCGTCTTCTCTCTTTTTGGATCTCAATACAAAGTTCTCCCCCTCTCTTATGGAGATCTATTCTATGTAATCTTCTTTTGCGGTGTGTTTGTTGAGACCGATGAATTGTGGGTTTATGATCAAGTTTATCAATGAACAATATTTGAATCTTCTCTGAATTCGTTTATGTATGATTGGTTATCTTTGCAAGTCTCTTCGAATTATTAGTTTGGTTTGGCCTACTAGATTGATCTTTCTTGCAATGGGAGAAGTGCTTAGCTTTGGGTTCAATCTTGCGGTGTCCTTTCCCAGTGACAGTAGGGACAGCAAGGCACGTATTGTATTGTTGCCAATTGAGGATAACAAGATGGGGTTTTCATCATATTGCTTGAGTTTATCCCTCTACATCATGTCATCTTTCTTAAGGCGTTACTCTGTTCTTATGAACTTAATACTCTAGATGCATGCTGGATAGCGGTCGATGTGTGCAGTAATAGTAGTAGATGCAGGCAGGAGTCGGTCTACTTGTCTTGGACGTGATGCCTATATACATGATCATACCTAGATATTCTCATAACTATGCTCAATTCTATCAATTGCTCAACAGTAATTTGTTCACCCACCGTAAAATACCTATGCTCTTGAGAGAAGCCACTAGTGAAACCTATGGCCCCCGGGTCTATCTTCATCATATTAATCTTCCAATACTTAGTTATTTTCATTGCTTTTATTTTACTTTGCATCTTTATCATAAAAATACCAAAAATATTATCTTATCATATCTATCAGATCTCACTCTCGTAAGTGACCGTGTAGGGATTGACATCCCCTTATCGCGTTGGTTGCGAGGATTTATTTGTTTTGTGTAGGTGCGAGGGACTCGCGCGTAGCCTCCTACTGGATTGATACCTTGGTTCTAAAAAACTGAGGGAAATACTTACGCTACTTTGCTGCACCACCCTTTCCTCTTCAAGGGAAAACCAATGCAAGTGCTCAAGAGGTAGCAAGAGCCGAGCCACTTCCTCGCCAATTGCTTTTCTCTTCTGTACGGCAGACCGCCTAAGATGTTCCTTGACTGGCTTCACTTTCGGGTCAACTCGCAAACGATGCTCAGCCAGTCCCCTGGGTACACTTCGCATGTCAGAAGGTTTCCATGCAAAGATGTCCCAGTTCTCACGGAGGAACTGGATGAGCGCTTCTTCCTGAGCACGTATGCAGGCCTCCCCAGAATAGCAGGATAAGCACTCTGGAAATCCACTACCTCAAATGTCAACTTTTCCTTACGGTAATTCTTTGAATCACCGAAAACCATGTCCAAGGCTATCTGGCCGAGTGGTTCAGCCTTGTTGCCAGGGATGACGACGTGGAAGCTCATGTTGCTCTCACTAAGTTTGGACATCGGAATGCCCATCCCTTTCAAGGTTTCAGCGTAAAGAATATTCAGACCACTACCACCATCCATCAACACTTTTGTCAATCCAGTACCTCCAACAACTGGGTCAACCACCAATGCTTGCCTCCCTGGAGTGGCTATGCGAGCAGGGTGGTCAGATTGGTCGAATGTGATAGCTGTTTGTGACCACTTCAGGTATGTTGTCGTTGCCGGAGCAACCATATTCACTTCTCCGTTGATAACTTTCAGTCGACTTTTGCTCTCAACGTCAGCAAAAATCATTAGGGTAGAATTGACATTGGGAAAACCATCATATTCTTCTTTGTCTTCATCCTTGTCACATTCTTTTTCCTTCTCATTCGGTTGTTTCTCTCAGAATTGCTCGATCAGAACCCGACACCGTCGAGTGGTATGCTTAGAATAAATCAGATTGCCTTCTACGTCTTTCTTGGTGTGAATGTGACATGGCAAATCCATCACATCGTTACCAGCTGCATCTTTTACTTTCTTAGGGGTCCAGGGCCCCTTAGGTTTCCCTTTAAACTTTCCTTGAATCATTGCCGCAGTTTCACCAGGTCCTGCAGGTTCAGCTTTACGCTTTTGTTTCCGATTGGAATTGCCTCCATCGGTGCCTTGATCGACTGGTTTGCTCTTCCCACTGCGGAGTCGATCCTCCTCTTCTCCGTTAGC
This sequence comes from Triticum urartu, assembly GCF_003073215.2. NCBI lineage: Eukaryota > Viridiplantae > Streptophyta > Magnoliopsida > Poales > Poaceae > Triticum > Triticum urartu. Next base: position 510,534,244 of record NC_053024.1, on the reverse strand, counting down.
ATACCGAGTGGCTATTTCCATCATCCGAGTCAGAGACATATCCCCTGTCCGACCGAATTTCAGGACCAACTCCCGATTTTTAACGCATTCCTTGAAGGCGCAAACTGCTTGATGGTGGGATACATTTTCCACTGTGTGATGCAAAGTGGTCCACCTCTGAATGTAATATCTCAAAGTCTCACTCAGTTTTTGCACGCAATGCTGCAATTCCGTTAACCCTGTTGGCCGCTTGCAAGTACCCTTAAAAGTTTTAACAAACACTCGGGCAAGTTCTTCCCAACTGAATATACTACCTGGCGCTAACTGAGTGAACCATGCTCTGGCTGAACCTTCTAACATCAGAGGAAGATGCCTCATGGCCACTTCATCATTGCCGCCACCGATCTGTATAGCCACTCGGTAATCTTCAAGCCAAGTGTCAGGCTTAGACTCACCAGTGAACTTGCTGACTCCAGTCGCCAACCTGAAGTTGGGAGGAATCACTGCGGCTCTGATGGCTCTGCTGAAACACTCTGGGCCTGAAACATGAACTCTGTTGCCAGTCGGGTGATCTCTATCAAGGCCCTCCCTGTGTTCTCTGTTCCTATCAACTAGACCTTGGACGAGAATAGATCTCACATCAAAGCCTGGCTCCCTTGGGTCGGCTGGTATTCTTCTCTCACCACTTCGAGGGGCAATATGATCCACTCATCGGAGGAGGTGTGGGCACTCGACGACGGTCATCATGACCGAGTCAGTGATCATACTGCTCGTGGTTTATGTACTGATCCTACCGGTATCCACGTCCCTCACGCCGCGGCGGCGATCTTGGGCTGTGGGCCGACTGAACTATATCTGCCATCATAGATCTGCTATGAATCCTATTCCGCGACTGAGACACTGTTGTGTTCTGCTCTCCTACTGCTCGGAGTAAGGCCCGGATCTGCATCAAACCTCTGCCAGCCTCCGAATGGGAAGGCTGGATTGACTCGGCTATACGGGCTGCAGCTGTGAGATTTTGAATCGGAGTGCGGTATACCTGAGGTTGAGGCGGAAAAAGCCATCGTCGACTGGACTCAGGATCCGTTGCCATGCACGCTCGTCGAGTGCACGCTGAAGGTTCTCCAGTCGAGTGCGCTTAGCCAAGTTGGCTAGGCGCGCCTCCTCCAAGGCCTGGGCCTCGGAGGTTTCCCCAACGATGGGCGTGTGATGTGCATCCATGTTGCGACGGCGAAGCTCTTCTCTCTTCTGCAAAGAAAGAGGCTCAGGGCGGTATTCCTTGTGAGCGCGTGACAGATCGCTGCCACCATCGCCGCCGTCATCGCGGCGGAAGCCAGGAGGACAATGTGGTCCGTCGACCATCAAGACTTTAGCTGCAAGATCGATGTTGTCGCATTCGGATGCGATCTCAACGGAGCCAGTCGAACAGGCCGTAGAGAGTTTCGTCGGGCTCGATTGCCGTGACTTGTGGGGTGGCCGACTAGCGGGCCACCGCATGTTTCACCCACCGCTGAAGCCGCGACCGACCGGATCGCTTGCGCCGGTGAACAGCGGGGAGCGAAGACACCACGGGAGCCGACCGATACTGGGTCGACGGCTACCAAAGAAGGACGCCGCGAGCGCACGTGCGAAAGTGTGTCGCCCCGCGGATGTGGAGCGCCTTGACGTCAAGGGGAGCTTCCTGAAGCCAGGCGTAGTCGTCGGCAACGAAGACGAGCGCGCTGAGATGGATCTCGCGGCTCTCAGCCAATCCACCGCCGGAAACCATGATGATGTGAATTGGAAAAATCGCAACTTCACCAAAAAGTCGCTAAGACACCTGCCCCACGGTGGGCGCCAACTATCGTGGTTCTAAGACTGACAGTAGAATGGGGGGTAGGTATGAGGAGGCAAGATCTCAGCTATGATGAAGCTGTACACACAAGATTTACGAGTTCAGGCCCTTTACAGTGGAAGTAATAGCCCTACGTCTCGGTGCCCGGAGGCGGTCGACTGGATTATATGTGTGTGGAGTTACAGGGGGTGCGAACCTTTGTCCCTGAGGAGGAGGGTGGCTTATATAGAGTTCGCCAGACCCCTCCCACCCTCAGTTACAAAGGGTTTAAGGTACATAAAGATGGGGTGGTTCTGGTAAAGCTAGTAATAAAGTGACATAAATGACCACTAAGTCTACAGAGTAAACGCCCGGCCGTTGCTTTTCAGAGTGGCTTTCGATCTTCTGTTTGTCGAGTGATCATTGCCATGGTCGAGTGACATAGATTCTTCCAAGTGGAATGTTTCTGGTCGAGTGGATGATGGTATCCCTTGAATACTTCTGACTTTAGGGTGATGTCCTAGGGGAGGGTGTCTAGGTCAGGCCTATGACCTTACCCTAGGTACATAGCTTCATCACTGCCCGTCGACCACCTTCGGCTTCACGTTGAAAATCTTGAGCCATAAGTCAAAGTGTGGAGGGACCCGGATGAACGCCGGGATGAACGCCGGGATGTGGAGGAACGAATTTGGGGCCAGATCGTGAAAATCCAGCCCATAGTAGAACACGAGACTCCTCACAAAGGGGTGGAGGGCGAATCCGAGGCCACGGAGAAAATGGGGAATGAACACCACCCTCTCACGAGGCCCCGGAGTAGGGGTGACCTGCGCCGGATCAGGAAGCATGTGCTTGTTTCCCCGGTTAGATACCGCGCCTCCCACAGCTCCTTGATGTTCTCCTTCGTAATGGAGGAGACCATCCACTTGCCTTGAGAGCCCGCCATGGTCAGAAGAGTTGCGGAGGCGAGAAAAGCTTGGAACTTGGGCGTCGGAGCTCAAGGATGGGAAGGCAGAGAGAGGATGAGGCATGGGACATAAGAGTTGGATTCTATCCACTTATATGTGCCGTGAATATCAAGCGTCCCCCTCCCTCGAGCCTTAAAACTCGCCTGTTCCCAAGGGGTCGTGCGAACAGCACGGTTAAATTACAAAAACTCATATAGATGAGAATCACGCAATAAGGGGACACGATCTCTGCTTTGACAAGACGTGTCAATAGGAGTTCGTGTTTAAACGCAAGGCGGGAGGCCCAAAAACAGTTCGAAATGATAGCACAGATAAGCGTGACGTTTCGTCAGAAAAAGCTGACGATGGATATATCTTACTTTAAGTATTATGCCTTTATGGTTGGAAGGTTAACATGTTAAACGGATCCGGACATAGTTCTTGTTGATCAACTACTTTAAAGTATTCGGAGGAGGAACCCGCCTTGCAATTCCGAAGACAATCTGTGCGCCGGACACATCTTCATTGAAGCCTGGTTCAGGGGCTACTGAGGGAGTCCTGGATTTGGGGCTCCTCGGGCGTCCGGGCTATGTGACATGGGCCGGACTAATGGGCCGCGAAGATACAAGATAGAAGACTTTCCCCCGTGTCCGTATGGGACTCTCCTTTGCGTGGATGGCAAGCTTGGCATTCGAATATGAAGATTCGTTTTTCTGTAAACCAACTTTGTACAACCCTAGGCCCCATCGGTGTCTATATAAACCGGAGGGTTTAGTCCGTAGAGGCGATCATAATCATACAGGCTAGACATCTAGGGTTTAGCTATTATGATCTTGTGGTAGACCAACTCTTGTAACCCCTATACTCATCAAAGTCAACCAAGCAGGACGTAGGGTTTTACCTCCATCAGGAGGGCCTAAACCTGGGTAAACATTGTGTCCCCTGCCTTCTGTTACCTTCGATCCTTAGACGCACAGTTCGGGACCCCCTACCCGAGATCTGCCGGTTTTGACACCGACACCCCCCTCTACCTTCTTGTGATGAATTGAGTTTTACCTTTGAGATTTCACTATTACCGGATTGAATGCTATTACGGATTTGAGAACAGTTGATGTATGTATTGCGGGGGATACCCGTGGTGACAATGGGGTGTTCTATTGATTCACTTGATATATGTTTTGGCACTCAACTCGCGGATTTCCAAGGTGACATTGGGGTAATCTATGCATAGGGGTTGATGCACGTTTTCGTCCTTATTTCTTCAGTAGAAATCTTGGGGCACTCTTTGAGGTTCTTTGTGTTGCATTGAATATTATGAATCTGAAGTTGTTTGATGCATATCGTATAATTGACCCACGGATACTTGTGGTGACATTGGAGTACCTAGGTTACATTAGGGTTGATTGATGTGTGTCATATGGTGTTATTTTACTACGAACTCTAGGGTTGTTTGTGACACTTATAGGAATAGCTCAATGGATTGATCAGAAAGAATAACTTTGAGGTGGTTTCGTACCCTACAAACAATTTCGTCTTATGTTCTTCGTGATAGGAACTTTGGAGTGACTTTTGTCGCACGTTGAGGGATTGCCATATGATCTAGTTATGTTATCATTGTTGAGAGAACTTGCAATAGTGAAAGTATGAATCCTAGGCCTTCTTTCCAAGCATTGCAATACCGTTTTCGCTCACTTTTACCACTTACTACCTTGCCTTTTTGTATATTTTCATATTATAAAAACCAATATCTACTATCCATATTACACTTGTATCACCATCTCTTCGCCGAACTAGTGCACGTATACAATTTACCATTGTATTGGGTGTGTTGGGGACACAAGAGACTCTTTGTTATTTGGTTGCAGGGTTGTTTGAGAGAGACCATCTTCATCCTACGTCTTCCAGGGATTGATAAACCTTAGGTCATCCACTTGAGGGAAATTTGCTACTGTCCTACAAAACTCTTTGCTTGGAGGCCCAACACGAACCTACAAGAAGAAGGTTGCGTAGTAGACATCACGCCTCCCGTAGCTCGCACGCTCTACCCTCCGTGCTTGCATTGGACACCATGCTCTGGCCGCTGTACTAGCCCGTTCTCGAGCTGGTCGGTGTCCTCGCGCCCGTGCGTGCAGGCCATCGCCGCCACGGCCGCAACCGTGTGTGGGCGTGCCAGCAGGTCGTCGTGCTCGCGTCGTGCGTGCAGGACGCCGCCGTTGTAGCTGCGTCCAGGCGGGCGTGCGCGCGTGCAGGCCACTGCCGCCGTTGTGCACTCTCGACCGCAGCCACGTGCGTGTGGGCCGCCATGCGCGCGTTCGTGTGTACAGGATACCGCCGCGTCCGGGCAGGCGTGTGGGTGGGCCGCTACTGCTGGACGCACCCATGCTTGCTGCCCAGCGTGCGTGCGTGCATAGCTACCAACCAAACAACCTCCACGGCCATTGGGGTTACCGACCGGACGCAACAAGAGGAGCAAACCAGGCACATAGTCCCGGCCGAGCTCGAGATGGCTCGTGTAGGTCCCATCCTCGCGCTGCAGTGGGCGCGCCGCCATCTCTGTAACCCCCAGCACGAGCCACGCCTTCGTCCGCAAGAGCCGTCTGTAACACCCATGATGCGGCTATATCTCCCACGTGTCGGAGCACGACTTAGAGGCATAACCGCATAGTAGGCATGTCGCAAGAGGGGTAATCTTTACACATCCCATGTACTGAATAAGAAAGGGATAAAGAGTTGGCTTACAATCGCCACTTCACACAATACATAAATATAGCATTACATCATCCAAAATACAATCAAGGTCCGACTACGAAACCAACATAAATAAAGACAACCCCAAATGCTAGATTCCCGATCGCCCCAACTGGGCTCCTCTACTGATCGTCTGGAAAATACACATAGTAACGTCCTGAATCTTCATCGAACTCCCACTTGAGTTCGGTAGCGTCCCCTGCACTGGCATCATCGGCACCTGCATCTGTTTTTGGAAGTAATCTGTGAGTCACGGGGACTCAGCAATCTCACACCCTCGCGATCAAGACTATTTAAGCTTATGGGTAGGGAAAAGGTAGTGCGGTGGATCTGCAGCAAGCACTAGCATATATGGTGGCTAATTTACGCAAATGAGAACGAGAAGAGAAGCAAAGCACGGTCGAGAAGCTATAAAGATCAAGAAGTGATCCTGAAACTACTTACGTCCAAGCATAACACGAGACCGTCTTCTCTTCCCGGACTCCGCCGAAAAGAGACCTTCACGGCTACACACGCAGTTGATTCATTTTAATTAAGTTAAGTGTCGGGTTTTCTACAACTGGATATTAACAAATTCACATCTGCCCATAACCGCAGGCACGACTTTCGAAAGTTCAAAACCCTGCAGGGGTGTCCCAACTTAGCCCATCACAAGCTCTCACGGTCAATGAAGGATATTCCTTCTCCCAGGAAGACCCGATCAGACTCGAAATCCCGGTTACAAGACATTTCGACAATGATAAAACAAGACCAGCAAAGCCACCCGAATGTGCCGACAAATCCCAATAGGAGCTGCACATATCTCGTTCTCAGGGCACACCGGATAAGCAATCCGTACAACTTAAACCAAACCTCAAGTTTCCCCGAGGTGGCGCTGCAAGGGGCTCTAGTTTGGACCAACACTCAGAGGAGCACTAGCCCGGGGGTTTAAAATAAAGACGACCCTTGAGTCCGCGGAACCCAAGGGAAAAAGTCTTAGGTGGCAAATGGTAAAACCAAGGTAGGGCCTTGCTGGAGGAGTTTTATTCAAGGCGAACTGTCAAGGGGCTCCCATTATAACCCAACCGCGTAAGGAACGCAAAATCAAGGAACATAACACCGGTATGACGGAAACTAGGGCGGCAAGAGTGGAACAAAACACCAGGCATAAGGCCGAGCCTTCCACCCTTTACCAAGTATATAGGTGCATTAAAATAAACAAGATATAATAATAATTATATCCCAACAATATCCATGTTCCAACATGGAACAAACTCCATCTTCACCTGCAACTAGCAACGCTATAAGAGGGGCTGAGCAAAGCGGTAACATAGCCAAACAATGGTTTGCTAGGAAAGCTGGGTTAGAGGCTTGGCATGGAAATATGGGAGGCATGATATAGCAAGTGGTAGGTATCGCGGCATAGCAATAGGGCGAACAACTAGCAAGCAAAGATAGAAGTGATTTCGAGGGTATGGTCATCTTGCCTGCAAAGTTCTCCGGGTTGATGAAAGCTTGATCCTCGTAAGCGTACTGAACGGGGTCCTCGATCACGTAATCGTCTCCCGGCTCTATCCAAAGCAAGAACACAAGAAAAGGAAACAACAATCAACCACGGTGCAATGCGCAAGCAATATGATGCAAAACATGGCATGATATGCGGGATGTGATATGCAATGCATATGCGAGCTACGGAAGGAAAAGATTGATCAAGGCGTCAACTTGGCAAACCAAGTGTGCCGCTAGAAAGATTAGTTGATTTCGGTCGAAATCGATATAAATATCATCGGAATCGGATGCACGGTTTGCAAATGGCAAGTAAAACAATAATGGCACAATTCTGCAATTAACGACACGATGCCATCTAAATGCAACAAGAAACTAAGCTACTGCACTCTAACATAGCAACAAAGCACATGGCAGTGATCTACTCAAGATGCTTGACAAAAGATGAACACTAAGCTACGGCTAAAACACACTAGAACAGGTTCAAACAAGCATGGCAAAAGTGCAAAAGATATCAGCATCACAGACTTGGTGAAAATACTAACATGCCAGAAATTAACATCAGGAATCAATGTTTAGAGCAAGATAACAACATGCTACAGGAACAGAGCATAGCAAACAAAGGCATAGAATGAATCTACTTAAAGCATATAGCAAAAGTCCCTTACTGACCATAAGCCAAAATGGCACAGAAAATATGATGGCACCCATGTAAACATAGCAATTTTCGTTAACAGATTCAGACTTAGCAGAAAACTGAGCATGTCATAAACAGAACTATGAAGGCCTCTTTGCGAGCTCAATTCACTCACCACAAGGCATTGCATGACAAGCTAAGCATACTACCAACAAGAAGACATGTTTATGAAGCTAACTAAAGCAAGAACAAGTGTATATCATGCTTGGATCAACTACTACATCAATGGCAAAATTGATTAACATGTAAACAATCTGTCAGGAACATTTTATAGCAAAAGTAGAGTAAGATTAAGACATGCTAGGGCACTCCATAAATGCAAACAGGGGCATCGATGGATATAGCATAACCATATGTCAAAATCATCCTTACTGAAGATACTCAAAAGAAGCATGGATCTCACTGTAGCAACATGAATACATGGCATAAAAATAACAGCAGGGAAATGACTTGGTGAAATTCTAAGTCTTTGAAATCAGCAATATCACGAGAGCCACTTTGCATGCATGTGCTAGTCACCACATTGATCACAAAAATGCATGGCATACACCCCTGTAAATATGGCATGGCATAGACCAAAACACATGTAGAGCTCATGTTCATATGCAGCACACAACAATTGTAGCAAAAATGACAAAAGCTCATACTCTGCTAAGAATCAGCACCTAACATTTTATAGCACTCTTGCATTAGTCATTTGGGCATAAAGATGGCCTCAAACAAGTAGGTCACAATGGAACAAAATGAAGAGCACATCATGATGAACATTTTGATATGTCATGCATGAAAAACGGATCTACGGATGAGGAGTTATGGCATAATGAACATGGCCTGAAAAAGTGAGGGGGAAAAGACTTAGGGAAAAAACGAGGTCAATCTCCTCGCGAAACGGATCTGGATCTGGGATTGGGCGGCGTCGGGCTCGAGGTTCACCGGAGCTGCGAGGAGAGACGGCGGCCGGAGGGGCTGGACGGTGCGGAGGGTCCTGGGCGGCGCGGCCAGGCGCGCTCGCCAGGGCGGCGCGGACGGCTCCTGCCAGGGCGACGCAGGCGGAGGCCGGCGGCCCGCGGCGATGCTGGGATGCGGACGGGGCGACGGCTGGCGGCGCGGTTGCCGGCGCCGGCGGAGACGGGCCGCGCGGGCGGCGCGTGCTCGCGGCGACGGGCGCGGAGGCGCAGGAGGCGGCGGCACGACAAAGCGGGCCGCGGGGGCCAGTGACGGGCCTGAGCGGGCCGTGGAGGGGCGCGGGCGGCGCTGCCACGTGGCAGGACAGGATTGGTGCGGGTGCGGTGGCGGTTTCGTCCGGCGATGGTCGGACGTGTCCGGCGGCGCGGAGGGAGTTTCGCTAGGGTTTCGTGTGCGCGACAAAAGGGAGGGATCACCTATTTATACATAGAAGGAGGTGGGAGTGTCCAAATGAAGAGCGGTTTTTGGCCACACGATCGTGATCGAACGGCCGAGAAGATGGGGGAGTTTTGGATGGGTAGTTACGCCACTTTGGAGGGGTGTTGGGCTGCAACACACACGAGGCCTTTCCAGTTCCCCGGTTAACCGTTGGAGTATCAAACGGACTTCAAGTGGCACGAAACTTGACAGGCGGTCTACCGGTGGTGTACCAAGGCCGCTTGGCAAATCTCGGTCCATTCCGAGAAAGTTTAAAACCCGCTCACGAAAAGAGGCATAGGGGGGGTGCCGGAGGACGTAGGAGTGTCGAACTGCAAAACGGACAACGGGGAAAATGCTCGGATGCATGAGACGAATACGTACGCAAATGCGATGCACATGATGGCATGATATGAAATGCATGACATGAACAAAATGCAAAACAAAGACAAGAACCCAACCACGAATCTCATAACTTAGAGCCGAAAATGGCACGAGTTGGAGTACAAATATGGTAAGTTACATCCGGGGTGTTACACTGTCGCAGCCGGAGCCGAGCCAGGCCCGCCCAGACCAAAATGGGCCCCCAAAGGGCCCAGATCTGGGTCGGGAGGGTGCCGCCACCGGCTGCCGCGCTAGCCCGCCGTCAAGTGACCGCGCACATGCCCCCTCACCACCCGGATCTGCGCCGCCACCGAAACCTCCGCCACCCGAGGAGAACTGTCGTGCGCCCGCGACGGGAAGACCCATCCGCAGCCGTCGGGAGCCCGAAGGCAGTCCCCAGTCGCTGGCCATGCCGCCTGTATCCAGATCCACCGCCCGACCGATGCTGAACCGCGCCCATGCACTCCCCTCCATTGCAGCCACCGCGCCACCCGAGGCCCCACAGAGACGACGACCCGCCGCCACCAGGAGCACCCGTAGCTACGCCACCAGGCCCCGCCATAGCCTAACGCCTCCTGTGGCAGCCGTCCCGCACCGGCTGGGGATCTGCGAGGAAGGAAAGGGTCAGGCTTCGCTGGACGGCTATGCGGGGCGGCGACGAGGAAGGAAGAGGCCCGCAGGTAGGGTTACCTCCGAGGGCGCTCGCAGGAGCGGCTTGTGTGTGTGTGGGTGGGGGAGGAGGGGGCGGTTGTCGCACAGTTCGATTTCTAAACTATTCCATTAATAGAGACAACAGTTCAGTACTCACAAGAAGCAGAGTGCAATTTTTTTTCGAACAAACCAACAGTAGCTGCGGAAGGGTCCAGAAATAAACCTAGTTCGCATATAATATCAAAATGAGATAGCCCGCTACTACAAATCGAACATTAAAAATAAAGTTTACAAGTTTCACATCAATGCTACACGGTAGGGGCTATGGAAATGTCCAGGTCGTTGAGGAATTGGACAAACGCCAAGTGAGACGAGCCCCCTTCCTTGAGCGCCTCGGCAGCTGCATCCTTCGCCGCCGCCACCCGCTCCCTGAGCGCCTTGCCGCCCTCGGACGCCATAACCCACCTGACCTTCTCCTCCACCTCCTCGGCCTTAACCACCTCTTCGTTGTAGCCTCTCATCTCCACCCCGAGCTTCATTCCCTCCACTATGTGCACCTTGTTCACCTTCTGCTCCGCGTACAGCGGCCAGCACAGCAGCGGCAGCCCTGCCGTGATGCCCTCCAGCGTCGAGTTCCAGCCGCAGTGCGTCATGAACGCGCCGGTCGCCCTGTGGCGCAGGACCTCCACCTGCGGCGCCCAAGACTTGATCACGAGTCCTCTGTCCTTGGTCCTCTCCAAGAACCCTTCCGGCATGAGCGCGTCGAGATCGGGCTCCGGCAGCGAATCGCCGTACTTGTAGTCGGGATTGCGCGGGCTCCGCACGACCCACAGGAATCTCTCCCCTGACTTACCCAATCCATTTGCAATCTCCTGTAGCTGCTGAACGGAGAACGTGCCCATGCTGCCGAAGGAGAGGAACACTACGCTCTGGTCCGGCTGCGCGTCCAGCCACCGGAGGCACTCGTGCTCCTGGTCACCGCCTCCCGACACCAAAGGCCCGATGCAGTAGACCGGCGGCGTGGCACGACCAGGGACGCAGAGCCCGTCCTCGAGAGCGCGCACCGCGCGCGTCTCCAGCGACTCGAAGGAATTAATGAGAATTCCGTTGGAATCTGGCATTCGGTCGAACATGCCTAAGATGGCCTTGAGTACTTCATCGTTGTGTGTAACCTCGGGTAAGTCCGAAGCTTTCAACGGAGGAACACCCGGGGAAGTGATGATAGAGTCGCCGAGCTCCTTTACCTTACTGCCGGCGAGCATGCTCGGCAGGTTGAGGAAGAGCGCGAGGTCGGCGGCGGCCGACGCGTAGAAGTAGTAGACCGGCAGCTTGAGCTCGGCGGCGACATCTTGGGCGTCGACGCAGAACATGTCGAGGACAAGTGCGTCGACGGAGGGCAGCGAGCGGAGGAAGTCGAGGAGGGGGGCGTTCATGGATTTCAGGAGCCGGAAAATCTGGACGACGGGGTTGGTGGGCGCGGTGTCGGAGTTGGAATCGGCGGGCGGCGTTGGCAGGACGTGGAAGGCGACGGAGGGGTTGGAGGCCCTAGCGCGGGCGACGGCGGAAGAGAAGTCCGTGGACTCGACCTGCGGGTCGATGAGCACCACGGTGACGGCCAGGCCGTGCTTGAGGAACAGCTTGGCGACCTCCACCATCGGCACCAGGTGGCCGACGCCGACGCCAGGGTACAGGACAACGCTCTTCTTCATGGCTTCACTCTCCTAGAGTCCTCGTACCAAATGCTTTTTGGGTTGGTTTGGCTCTGTTCTGCTCAGCTCTACGAACGATCCACCGGGACTATATAGGGGGCTCGTCGAATTCAATCCAAATTGGTAGGGCCAGCGCAATGCATGGCCGCGTGAGAGCGTGAGCTCAGCTCAGCGCCACATACGACGAACGAACGAACGGTCGAGTCCTTTCTTGCTCCAGGAGTCTCAGGATTGCGTTCCACGGCACATCACCTTCAAGGACATGGTCCACGCGGCCCACCCACCATGCGTGAAGCCGTCTGAGCTAGGAGACAAGTATGGGTCCGTGGCTGCTGCCGGTCCACTGGTCTCGTGTGGAGTAGCGCTCCCAATTTCTCCTTGGGACCTTCGCGAGTGCCAACGTCAGCCGTGACGGGAGCCTTCTTGGTGTCGCCGCCATCTTCTTCTAGAAGGACTTGTTTGCTTGCTGTTCAGAGCGTTGCCAGTAGCACAAAGTACATTTCTCATACTCAACCGGCCGATCGCCTATCGTGTGGCATTATTTATTGATCGGTACGCATCCATGGGCGACCACGACCCTTGCTGGTGCACTGACATAATGGATGAGCGAGCAGACTTCCTCAGGGAAATCGAAGAAGAAAAATGCAAACAATGGCCCTGGACTCATGGAGGAGGGTGCTGTCATGACGGATGAACTGCTGGCCAAGTATGCACGTCTCGTCGAGCGGCCACTCGTGGAGGAGGTGGTGATGGCTTTCGCGGACTTCTATGGGTGAAGCGTGCCCGGCACTGAGGGTGGTGGTGGCGACGCGCCATACCTCAATTGCGTGGCTAGGCGCGCTGCAGTTCGCTCTGTTATTTCTGCTTCCAACGCCCCGGTGGTCTGTCTCTAGAAGACCAAACTTCAGTCCGTTTCCCAACAATCGTCTCTGAAACCCTCGGGCCGGCCTATCGCGACTTTTTCTTCCTCCCCGCGGTTGGAACGCGCGGTGGGATCCTCCTCGCCTGGCAAAACCAGGTCATGCCCATCTCTAACCCCATCTTCGGGCGCCATCACATAACGGCGCTAGTCTTCTCACCGGATGGTGATCGACCCTGGTGGATTACTGGGGTGTACGGCCCCCAGCATGACAAGGAGAAGATCGAGTTTCTGGCTCATCTTCATGATGAGCGCGCTTCCCGCATTGGTCCTTGGCTCCTCGGCGGGGACTTCAAAATGATTCTTTCCGCCGCCGACAAGAATAATGATCGTCTGAACCGCCGCATTATGCACCGCTTCTGCCGCTTCTTGGCCGATCACGAGTTGCGTGACTTATACATGATTGACAGGAGATATACTTGGTCCAACGAGAGGGATCAGCCTACCCTAGTGCGGAACGACCGCATCCTCTGCACTTCTACCTGGGAGAGCCTCCACCCTCACTGCTTCCTCCAGTGTCTCTCGTCTGGTGCCTCAGACCACTGCCCTCTGTTGGTCGATTGCACCCCTAGGAGTTTGGGTGCCCGGAGATTCCATTTCGAGAGGTTTTGGCCGCAGCTTGATGGTTACCTAGACGTCGTGTCCGAGGCCTGGCTTTCTCTCCCGCCGGACCCAGATCCCTTTCACACTCTAGTTCTGCGGCTCAAGGCCACTTCTTGGCGCCTGCAGAGCTGGAGTTCTCACACCATCGGCAACATTGGGCTGCGACTGCAGGTCGTGCGCGAGCTCGTCGCCCGACTGGACGCCGCGCAGGATATGCACACACTCACCAGCTCTGAATTCTGGCTCCGCCGCAAGCTGAAAGGAGCTTACCTGGGGCTCGCGAGTCAGGACCGATCGATCGCCAGGCAACGCACTAGATTCTCCTGGCTCAAGAATGGGGAGGCCGGCTCGGTCTTTCTGCGAATCCACGTTGCGCACAGGAAACAGCGCAACCACATATAATCCTTGCAGGTGGGGGACAACTACATATCTAAGCATGGGGCCATGGCCGACGTGGCTTTTGAGCACTTTTCTGCCATCCTGGGCACCGCTAGCGAGCGCTCTTGCATGCTCAATCTGCGTGAGTTTGATCCTGGTGCTTTTGATCTCGCGACACTCGACATTCCCTTCACTGAGGAAGAGATCTGGACCGCGGTTAAAAGCTTGCCATCCGGCAAGGCGCCTGGCCCCGACGGCTTTTTGGCGGAGTTCCTCCGTTCCCGCTGGCCGGTGATCAAGGAGGATATTTGCGCCGCCTTCAGCAAGTTATACGCCATGAATCGGCGAGGATTCCAGAAGCTCAATGAGGTCTTCATCACCTTGCTGCCAAAATGGCCTGACGCCTCCACGCTTGGTGACTATAGACCAATCAGCTGGATCCACTTGTTTCCCAGGTTGTTCGCCAAAGTTCTCTCCCTCCGCCTGGCACCCAAGCTGCAGACGATGGTCTCAATCAACCAGAGCGCGTTCATCTCCGGGCGGTGCATCCACGATAATTTCCTACTGGTGCAGCAGACTACGTGCCTACTCTATAATCTGAAGCTGCCTCGATTCCTCCTGAAGCTAGATATCGCTCGCGCTTTCGACTCAGTTTCATGGGCATTCATCTTGGAGGTGCTCAAACAACTGGGATTTGGCAGCCGATGGCGTGTGGATCTCCATTTTGCTCTCTACGGCATCCACTAGAGTCTTCATCAATGGCACCCCCGGCGAAGCGATTGACCATGCTTGTGGTCTGAGTCAAGGCGACCCTGTCTCGCCCATGATCTTTACCTTGACCATGGATGTGCTCAACTCCATCCTCACTCAAGCGGCGGCCACAGGAGTTCTCCAAAGACTGACGGCCAGACATGCGGCAACCAGCATATCTCTCTACGCGGATGACGTGGTTGTGTTTTGCCACCCACACCCGGACGACCTGATGGCGATCCACGAGATCCTGCGAGTCTTCGGGGACGTGTCTGGCATGAGGACTAACTTCGCCAAGTGCGCAGCGGTCCCAATCCGATGCTCCATCGAGCAACAGCTCCAGGCCACGCAGCTCTTGGACTGTCGCGCCGCACAATTCCCCATGACTTACCTGGGTATTCCCCTGTTCATCCGCAAGCCCATGGCCTCTGCTCTGCTCCCGCTCATCGATAAGCTATCTCGCAAGCTATCAACTTGGAGGGGATCCATGCTCTCTCGTGGTGAAAGACTGGCCTTCGTGCGCCACGTCCTTTCTGTGATGCCTATGCATATCCTAATGGAGATCGCTCTCAACAAGAACATCCTTGCTAAAGTGAACAAGATCATTCGAGGCTTCCTATGGGCTGGCCGCAAAGGCGCCCGCGGCGGCCAATGCATGGTCAATTGGGCGCGAGTCTGCCGCCCCCTCTCCCTTGGGGGACTTGGGGTGCGTGATCTGCATCGTGTCGGATCGCGTTGCGAGTGCGCTGGCTTTGGTTGCAGCACATAGAACCGTGAAGGCCTTGGGCCCTCCTCCATCTACCCTCAGACCTAGATGCCAGCGCCATGTTTCGTGCCTCCACGACCTGGATGGTGGGCGCTGGGCTCAATTGTCGATTCTGGACGGATCACTGGATTAACGGCAGCTCCGTGGCCGAGATCGCCCCTCTCATCTTTGTCCAAGACCCTCATCGTCGCCGGAAATATCGCACCATGTGCGATGGCCTCCACCAACGTTCTTGGGTTCAGGACATTCAGGGTGCTCTCGGGCCCATGGCATTGCTGCAGTACATCGATCTATGGCGCATGATGAACCAAGTGCAACTCTCTGAAGCCCTAGGCCAGCTAATTTGGCGTTGGACCTCCTCCGGCGCGTACACCTCCAAGTCTTGCTATGAGAAGCTCTTCGTGGGTGCCATCCCTGATCCAAACTGGTGTCTCGTTTGGAAGACCTGGGAGCCTCTCCAGATCAAATTCTTCCTCTGGCTTTCCCTCCTTGACCGCTACTGGATAGCTGTGAGACTCGAGAGGCATGGGTTGCCACACGAGGACTCTTTGCGTGTTATGCGACCAAGCCGAGGAGTCCATGCGGCATCTCCTTGTGGACTGCCCTTTCTCCAGACAGGTTTGGTTCGACGTCATCGCATGGTGCAGTCTACCCATCCAGCCTCCCGAGCTAGGCCTGCCTTTCGTGGAATGGTGGGCGCGCTCTAGTGCATCTGCACCTCCCTCTATGCAGAAAGGGCTGAACGTTATTATCTCCTTGACGGCTTGGGAGATCTGGAAGCACTGGAACGGAGCGATCTTCGACAACATTCGCCCATCTAAACAGCACCTACTCGACCTCATTCGAGATGAGGCACGGTTGTGGGCTAGGGCAGGAGCAACCGGAGTCGCCAACATCATTGGCACTGGTTAATTAGTCTAGCTAGGGTTAAGCAGCCCCTTTTTTGCTGCTTAGGTGTTCTCTCTTTCGCCGCTTACCGTGTACGATCCGAGTGTAACACCAACATCTTGTACTCTTTTTCTACCTATCAATGAATGATACACAGGCTTTGCGTATTCGTGAAAAATAAAGCACTTAATTAGGTGCTTAGGCTGCTGGCAATGTACCCATGTTTGGGGTGCTAAGCATATTAGATAGCTTGGTAACTATACTCCCCAATGGATTGGTGCTTAGCTTCTTGTAGCTAAACTTTTTTCCTTGAGGCTAGTCATAGTGGGAGTAATATAAGTAGTAACATAGATGCCACATAAGCAAAAATGGTGAGGTGGCAAGTAGTTAATGAGGAGAGAGGAAAATAGAGTAACATAAGACCTCTTCCAATGCAAATGTGCTTAGATGAGGTGCTAAGTACATTAAATACCTTAGCAACTCAACTCCCCAATGCATAAGTGCTTAACTTGTTATTGCTAAGCACACTTTATTTAATGAGTTAGCACCTAAAGTCTTTCATGCATTGGTCAAATGTTTCATTTAAGTGATTTTCCTAGGTTCTCGCGCTTGGCATTGGTTCTTCCTGGGGTCACCAAAGTGCTCTCTCCCACTTCTTAAATATTATGCCATGTCATTTTTTCGCTTATGTCGCATGCTTAGCACCTGTCCACGGTGGAGCACTCGGAAGGGCCTAATATGTTACCATCACATAGTGCTTCCCGATGCAAAATGAGTCTACAAAGTAATAAATGAAAACATCTATGTTACCACACATATGACACTACCCACTATAAAGATAGTAACATAGACCAGTAACATATTGATGCGGCTTGAAGCTACGTTGGTATTTCCCCAAAGAGGAAGGGATGATGTAGCACAACGATGGTAGGTATTTCCCTCAGTGATGAAACCCCAAGGTTATCAAACCAGTAGGAGAACCAAGCAACAATACGTAAATGGTACCTACACAGAAATAACAAATACTCGCAACCCGACATATTAAAGGGGTTGTCAATCCCTTTCGGGTAATGGCGCCAGAAATTGGTAAACGGACGTGAATAAATTGTAGTAGATTGATAGATCGAACACCAAATAAAATAAATAAGAATAAATTGCAGCAAGGTATTTTTGTATTTTTGGTAAAATAGATCTGAAAATAAAAGGCAAATAAAATAGACCGCGAAGGCAAATAATATGAGAAAGTGACCCGGGGGCTGTAGGTTTCACTAGCGGCTTCTCTCGAGAAAAATAGCAAACAGTGGGTGAACAAATTACTGTTGGGCAATTGATAGAACTTCAAATAATCATGACGATATCCAAGCAATGATCATTATATAGGCATCACGTCCAAGATTAGTAGACCGACCCCTGCCTGCATCTACTACTATTACTCCACACATCGACCGCTATCAATCATGCATCTAGTGTATTAAGTTCATGGAGAAACGAAGTAATGCAATAAGAACGATGATATGATGTAGACAAGATCTATTTATGTAGAAATTGACCCCATCGTTTTATCCTTAGTCGAACGACACATACGTGTCGGTTCCCCTTCTGTCACTGGGATCAAGCACCATAAGATCGAACCCACTACAAAGCACCTCTTCCCATTGCAAAATAGATAGATCAAGTTGGCCAAACAAAACCAAATATCAAAGAAGAAATATGAGGCTATAAGCAATCATGCATATAAGAGATCAAAGAAACTCAAATAACTTCCATGGATAAAAAGATATAGATCTGATCATAAACTCAAAGTTCATCGGATCCCAACAAACACACCGCAAAATAATTACATCATATGGATCTCCAAGAGACCATTATATTGAGAATCAAACAAGAGAGAGGAAGCCATCTGGCTACTAACTACGGACCCGAAGGTCTACAAAGAACTACTCACGCATCATCGGAGAGGCACCAATGGAAGTGGTGAACCCCTCTATGATGGTGTCTAGATTGGATCTGGTGGTTCTGGACTCTGCGGCGGCTGGAATTAATTTTCGTCGACTCCCCTAGGGTTTCTGGAATATTGGGGTATTTATAGAGTAAAGAGGCGGTCCGGGGGCACCCGAGGTGGGCACAACCCACCAGGTCGCACCTGGGCCTCCAGGCGCATCCTGGTGGGTTGTGCTCCCCTCGGAGCAGCCCCCGGGTGCTTCTTCAGCCCATTGGTTGTCTTCTGGTCAAAAAAATCCACAAAAAGTTTCACTGTGTTTGGACTCCGTTTGGTATTGATTACCTGCGATGTAAAAAACGTGCAAAAAATAGCAACTGACACTTGGCACTATGTCAATAGGTTAGTACCAAAAAATGATATAAAATGACTATAAAATGATTATAAAACATCCAAGATTGATAATATAACAGCATGGAACAATCAAAAATTATAGATACGTAGGCGACGTATCACATATGCATGTTACTAATCTATGTTACTCTCCACTATGACCAGCCGAATGATTTAGCACCTAAAGTGCTTCATGCATTGATGGTATTCTTTCATTTATGCCTAGGTTCACACACTTGGCATTGTTTCTTTTCAGGGTCACCACATTCATCTCTCATCTCTTAATTACCTTGCCACATCACATTTTTTGTCTACATGGCACATTTAGCACATGTACAATGTGGAGCATTTGGGAAGGGCTAAGAGGAAGAAATCAAGTCTAACATATGCATTGCCTCATCTCACTCTTGATGTTCTTAGATTCATCTCAAAATTTCCAACATTTGTCTGTAATACTTGTTGCTTTGTGAATAGACAATCATTAGCTTTTTCAGAATGAAATGCGCCATTAATTCATTAACTAAAACTAATTCCATACTTTAGGGAAGTAGGTATGATTACAAGACAAAAAAAGATGTTGTATTACACGGACTCAACGCTCAAGGGTGACTCACGGTGATGGGTAGCACTCTTCATCCCCGATCCCCGCGTGACAGGAGTGCTGGTCTACCGTCGGGGGTCTCTGCTCCGCATGAAAGCTGTTGGGAAATGGAGCATGCAATTTAAAAAAAATCCCTTTCTCACGCAATATATATCTAGGAGATGCATAGCAATGAGAGGGGGAGAGTGTCTCCATGTACCCTCGTAGACCAAAAGCGGAAGTGTTTGACAACGCGGCAAGTCGAACTTCTTCACACACACACACAAACACACACACACACACATAGGTTGGAGGGGAGGGGAGGCAGCCAAGGTGGGGTCCTACCAAATCGGCCTCCCCCCTTTCCTATTCCTATTCGGAGTAGGAAGGGAAGAGGGGGGAGGGGGAATCCTATTCCCTTTTTCCTTTCCTTCTCCAATTTGGCCAGCCCATATGGGGGGCGCACTAGCCCCTTTGTGGCTGGTGTGTTTCCCCTCTTGGCCCATAAGGCCCATATCTTTTGTCGGGGGTGCCCGGAACCCCTTCCGGTGACCCGATAAGTACCTAGTGCATCCCAAAACACTTCTGGTGTCCGAATACGATCGTCCTATATATCAATCTTTGCCTATCGACCATTTTGAGACTCCTCGTCATGTCCGTGATCTAATCCAGGACTCCGAACAACATTCGGTCACCAAATCACATAACTCATATAATACAAAATCATCATCGAACGTTACGCGTGCGGACCCTACGGGTTCGAGAACTATGTAGACATGACCGAGACACCTCTCCGGTCAATAACCAATAGCAGAACTTGGATGCTCATATTGGTTCCTACATATTCTATGAAGATCTTTATCGGTCGGACCGTTATGACAACATACGTTATTCCCTTTGTCATCGGTATGTTACTTGCCCGAGATTCGATCGTCGGTATCTTCATACCTAGTTCAATCTTGTTACCGGCAAGTCTCTTTACTCATTCCGTAATACATCATCTTGCAACTAACTCACTAGTCACTTTGCTTGCAAGGCTTCTTATGATGTGTATTACCGAGAGGGCCCAGAGATACCTCTCTGATACTCGGAGTGACAATTCCTAATCTCGATCTATGCCAACCCAACAAACACCTTCGGAGATACTGGTAGAGCATCTTTATAATCACCCAGTTATGTTGTGGCGTTTGATAGCACACAAGGTATTCCTCTGGTATCCGGGAGTTGCATAATCTCATAGTCAAAGGAATATGTATATGACATGAAGAAAGCAATAGCAATAGAACTGAACGATCAATTTGACAAGCTAACGGATGGGTCTTGTCCATCACATCATTCTCCTAATGATGTGATCATGTTCATCAAATGACAACACATGTCTATGGTTAGGAAACTTAACCATCTTTGATTAACGAGCTAGTCTAGTAGAGGCTTACTAGGGACACTGTGGTTTGTCTATGTATCCACACATGTATCAAGTTTCTAGTTTATACAATCTAGCATGAATAATAAACATTTATCATGATATAAGGAAATATGAATAACTACTTTATTATTGCCTCTAGGGCATATTTCCTTCAGCCTCCCACTTGCACTAGAGTCAATAATCAAGTTCACATCGCCATGTGATTTAACACCAATAGTTCACATCTTTATGTGATTAACACCCATAGTTCACATCGTCATGTGATCAACACCCAAATGGTTTACTAGAGTCAATAATCTAGTTCACATAAATATGTGATTAACACCCAAAGATTACTAAGGTGTGATCATGTTTTGCTTGTGAGAGAAGTTTAGTCAACGGGTCTGACACATTCAGATACGGATTTTTTGCAAATTTCTATGTCTACAATGCTCTGCATGGATCTACTCTAGCTAATTGCTCCCACTTTCAATATGTATCCAGAACGAGACTCCAAGTCATCCGGGTCGGTGTAAAAGCTTGCATTGACGTAACTCTTTACGACGAACTCTTTATCACCTCCATAACTGAGAAACATTTCCTTAGTCCTCTAAGGATAACTTTGACCGTTGTCCAGTGATCCACTCCTGGATCACTATTGTACCCCCTTGCCAAACTCATGGCAAGGTACACAATAGGTCTAGTATACAACATAGCATACTTTATAGAACCTATGGCTGAGGCATAGGGAATGACTTTCATTCTCTTTCTATTTTCTGATGTGGTCAGGTTTGAGTCTTACTCGACTTCATACCTTGCAACACAGGAAGGAACTCCTTCTTTGACTATTCCATTTTGAACTACTTCAAAAATCTTGTCAAGGTATGTACTCATTGAAAAACAAATATCAAGCGTCTTGATCTTTCTCTATAGATCTTGATGCCCAATATGTAAGCAGCTTCACCGAGGGTTTTCATTGAAAAATTCTTATTCAATTATACTTTTATGCTATCCAGAAATTCTATATCATTTCTAATCAGCAATATATCATCCACATATAATATCAGAAATGCTACAGAGCTCCCACTCACTTTCTTGTAAATACAGGCTTTTCCGAAAGTCTATATAAAACCATATGCTTTGATCACCTCATCAAAGCGTATATTCCAACTCCGAGATGCTTGCAGGATACATCTCCGTCGCATCTACTTTTCCAAACACTTTTGCCCTTGTTTTGGACTCTAACTTGCATGATTTGAATGGAACTAACCCGGACTGACGCTGTTTTCAGCAGAATTACCATGGTGTTATTTATGTGCAGAAACAAACGTTCTCGGAATGAGCTGAAACTTCACGGAGCAACTTTTTGGAAAATATAAAAAGCACCTGCAAAATATGAAGGCCAGGGGGCCCACCACCTGTCCACGAGGGTGGGGGACGCGCCTGCCCCCTAGGGCGCGCCCCCTACCTCCTGGGCCCCCTGGTGCCTCTTCGACTCCAACTCTAACTCTATATATTGTGTTTCTGGGAGAAAAAAAATCAGGGAGAAGAATTCATCACGTTTTACGATACGGAGCCGCCGTCAAGCCCTAAAACCTCTCGGGAGGGCTGATCTGGAGCCCGTTCGGGGCTCCCGAGAGGGGAATCCGTCGCCATCGTCATCATCAACCATCCTCCATCACCAATTTCATGATGCTCACCGTCGTGCGTGAGTAATCCCATCGTAGGCTTGCTGGACGGTGATGGGTTGGATGGGATCTATCATGTAATCGAGTTAGTTTTGTTAGGGTTTGATCCCTAGTATCCACTATGTTCTGAGATTGATGTTGCTATGACTTTGCTATGCTTAATGCTTGTCACTAGGGCCCGTGTGCCATGATTTCAGATCTGAACCTATTATGTTTTCATCAATATATGAGTGTTCTTGATCCTATCTTGCAAGTCTATAGTCACCTATTATGTGTTATGATCCGTTAACCCCGAAGTGACAATAATCGGGATACTTACCGGTGATGACCGTAGTTTTAGGAGTTCATGTATTCATTCTGTGTTAATGCTTTGTTCCGGTACTCTATTAAAATGAGGCCTTAATATCCCTTAGTTTCCGTAAGGACCCCGCTCCCACGGGAGGGTAGGACAAAAGATGTCATGCAAGTTCTTTTCCATAAGCACGTATGACTATGTTCGGAATACATGCCTACATTATATCAATGAACTAGAGCTAGTTCTGTGTCACCCTAGGTTATGACTGTTACATGATGAACCGCATCCGGCATAATTCTCCATCACCGATCCATTGCCTAAGAGCTTTCCATACATTGTTCTTTGCTTATTTACTTTCTCGTTGTTATTGCTATCATCACTACAAAATACCAAAAACATTACTTTTACTACCGTTGCCTTTTGCTACCGTTACCACTACTATCATATTACTTTGCTACTAAACACTTTGCTGCAGATACTAAGTTTCCAGGTGTGGTTGAATTGACAACTCAGCTGCTAATACTTAAGAGTATTCTTTGGCTCCCCTTGTGTCGAATCAATAAATTTGGGTTGAATACTTTACCCTCGAAAACTGTTGCGATCCCCTATACTTGTGGGTTATGAAGACTATTTTCTGGCGCCATTGTCGGGGAGCATAGCTCTATTCTTTGAGTCACTTGGGATTTATATCTTCTTATCATTATGAAGAACTTGAAAGATCCAAGAACCAAGATTTATCCCTCAACTACGAGGAGAGGTAAGGAACTGCCATCTAGCTCTGCACTTGATTCACCTTCTGTTTTGAGTAAGCTTGCGACACCTAAAACTACTTCTGCTATTTGTTCTGATATGTCGCATGTTATTGATTATGCTACTTCTGCTATACATGATACTTATGATGAAACTACTTCTATGCTTGATACTACCGTGCCACTTGGTGAATTTCTTGATGAACAACTTGCTAGGGCTAGAGAGATTGAAAATATTGAATCTGATAATAGTGATGAAAGTGATGATGATGAATCACTTGTTATTCCTAAGGGTTATGTTTTTGATCAAGAAGCCTCTTTAGCTATTTTAGCTTGCAAAGATATATACGAACTTAAGAGGTTATTAGCTAAATGGAACAATCAATCTCTAAATGCTAGAATGAAACCTGACCCTGCTTTTGCTACTTCACCTATTTGTGTTACCTCTGTTGATCCTGATATAATTACTTTGGTTGAATCTGATCCTTTTCATGGTTATGAATCTAAAACTGTTGTGGCACATCTTACTAAATTAAATGATATAGCCACCCTGTTCACGACTGATGAGAGAACTCGTTACTTTTATATCCTTAAAATATTTCCGTTCTCATTAAAGGGTGATGCTAAGATATGGTTTAATTCTCTTGATCCTGGTTGTGTGCGTAGTCCCCAGGATATAATTTATTACTTCTCTACTAAGTATTTCCCTACTCATAAGAAACAAGCTGCTTTAAGGGATATATATAATTTTGTGCAAATTAAAGAAGAGAGTCTCCCACAAGCTTGGGGGAGGCTTCTCCAATTACTTAATGCTTTGCCTGATCATCCTCTTAAGAAAAATGAAATACTTGATATCTTTTATAAAGGACTAACCAATGCTTCCAGAGATTACCTGGATAGTTGTGTTGGTTCTGTTTTCAGGGAAAGAACACCGGATGAAGCTGAAATTCTATTGAATAATATGTTGACAAATGAAAATAATTGGACACCTCCGGAGCCAATTCCTGAGCCTATTCCTAAACCAACTCCGAAGAAGAGGGGTATTCTATTTCTCAGTCCTGAAGATATGCAAGAGGCAAAGAAATCTATGAAAGAAAAAGGTATTAAAGCCGAAGATGTTAAGAATTTACCTCCTATTGAAGAAATACACGGTCTTAATTTACCGCTTGTTGAAGAAACATATGATCTTGATCCATCACCTATTGAAGAAACTCATGGTCTTGATAACCCAACACAAGTAGTAAAGGTAAATTCTCTCTATAGATATGATAAAGCTGAAATCCCATTTACTAAGTTTGCTAGCCCATGCTTAGATGAGTTTAATAAATTTATGGCTAAGCAAGAACACTTTAATGCTTATTTTGGTAGACAATTGAAATACAATTCAAATATGCTTGAACACTTGGGTGATTATATGGCTAATGTCAAAGGTGAACTTAAACTTATTAGTAAACATGCTTCTATGGTTACCACTCAAGTAGAACAAGTACTTAAAGCTCAAAATGACGTGCTCAATGAATTGAATAGTAAGGATAATGATAATGCTGTTAGAGGGGCTACTAGAACTGGTAGAATGACTTGGGAACCTTTGTATCCTGAAGGCCGCTCTAAGAGAATTGAGCAAGATTCTCAGAGAAATAATATAGATGCACCTAGTCCTTCTAAAAGGAAGAAAAAGAAAAATGATAGGACTTTGCATGCTTCTAGTGAACATGTTACTGAAACACCTGAGAATCCAAATGATATTTCTATTTCTGATGCTGAAACTCAATCTGGCAATGAACCTGAAACTAGTGTTAATGATAATGTTCATGATGATGCTCAACCTAGTAATGATAATGATGTAGAAATTGAACCTGTTGTTGATCTTGATAACCCACAATCAAAGAATCAATGTTATGATAAGAAAGACTTTGTTGCTAGGAAACATGGTAAAGAAAGAGAACCATGGGTTCAGAAACCCATGCCTTTTCCTCCCAAACTCATCCAAGAAAAAGGATGATGAGGATTTTGAGCGCTTTGCTGAAATGATTAGACCTATCTTTTTGCGTATGCGATTAACTGATATGCTTAAAATGAATCCTTATGCTAAGTACATGAAAGAAATTGTTACTAATAAAAGAAAGATACCGGAAGCTGAAATTTCCACCATGCTTGCTAATTATACTTTTAAGGGTGGAATACCTAAGAAACTAGGAGATCCCGAGTACCAACTATACCATGCTCCATTAAAAGAAACTATGTTAAAACTGCTTTATGTGATCTTGGAGCCGGTGTTAGTGTTATGCCTCTCTCTTTATATCGTAGACTTGATTTGAATAAGTTGACACCTACTGAAATATCTTTGCAAATGGCTGATAAATCAACTGCTATACCTGTCGGTATTTGTGAGGATGTGCCTGTTGTGGTTGCAAACGTTACTATTTTAACGGACTTTGTTATTCTTGATATTCCCGAGGACGATAGTATGTCTATTATTCTTGGAAGACCCTTTTTGAATACTGCAGGGGCTGTTATTGATTGCCAAAGGCAATGTCACTTTTCATGTTAATGGTAATGAGCATACGGTACACTTTCCGAGGAAACAACCTCAAGTCCATAGTATCAATTCTATTGGAAAAATTCCATCGATTATTTTTGGAGGTTTTGAATTTCCTCTTCCTACTGTCAAGAAGAAATATGATATTCTTATTATTGGGGATGTGCATATCCCCGTTGAGGTAACATAGTGTTATTCAAAATTTCTCCGGTTCCATGTTATTCGGAATGAGTTCGTTAACAAGACTTGATCAACCTTGTTAGTGGATTCCTTTTGATGAGCATGAGATGGATGAAACTAGAAGGCACAACCTTCTGTACCCTTCCTTTTACTTTCTGTTATTTATATTAAATAAAATAAAAATAAGTATTTCCGTCTGTTTCTGATTATCCGTGCAATATAAAAATACCCCGAAAATAAAAGTTCTCCAAATGCCCTGAAATTTAAATATGATTTTTTCTGGAATATTTGAGAATATTTGGCACTGAGAACACAGCAGAGGAGCTGGCACCTGGCCACGAGGGTCAGGGGCGCGCCCCTGCCTCGTGGGCCCATGGTGGCCCTCCTCCACTTATTCCTGCACCCACACACTCCTTCTTCCTCCCACAAACACGAATATCCAGCTCAAACCCGAGTCCAAGCTCATTTTGCTGCCATTTTCGATCTCCTTGCTCAAAGCACCTCTCACAAAACTGCTTGGGGAGATTGTTCCTTGGTATGTGACTCCTCCATTGGTCCAATTAGTTTTTGTTCTAGTGCTTTATTCATTGCAAATTTGTTGCTTTAGGTGACCATGTTCTTGAGCTTGCATGTCAAATTTATATGGTTCCAAGTAGTTTTGATGCATGATATAGGCTCTAGGCACTTGTATGAGTAGTTGCTATCAATATTATTGAGTTTGGCTTACTTTTATTTTGAAGTTACTAAAAATTTCAGAATTTTTCAGAGAATAATGAAGAGATTTTTGAGGGGCTCATCGAGCCGAAGCTCGAAGGAAAAGAAATGAAGAAGATGCCCAAATATAATTTGCCTCGCACCGCGGAGGTTAGGCCGTGTGAATGGCCCTCCGATGAATTCTTGAGAGCAACCGGGATTTATGAGGATTTTTATGAATTGGCTAAGAATGCAGGCCTCACCGACTTCCTCCACGACCAACGCGAACAGTATCTCTTACTCACCAATACTTTTGTGCAAAACTTCTACTATTATCCTAGGGAATCACCTCCTTCAGTAGAGTTTCATTTATATGATGTGGTTAAGAAGATGTCACTTTATGATTTTTGTCGGGTTTGTTTGATCCCTTTCGAAGGGCAAAATAGAGGAACCACATCGTGACGATGTGGATGGGTTTATTGATACCATCATCGTAGGGGAAACGAGGAAGGTTTCCGATGCACGAATCACTAGCATACATTTTCCTGTTTTACGCTACTTTGCAATATTTGCTAGTCATTGCTTAATTGGTCGCGGAAACTGTGGAAACCTTAGTGTTCCTGATATTATTATTTTGTTCCACGGTTTATTCTATGTGATAACTCTGTGAGTATGGCGGTATTATTGCTAAACGGTTGAGTCTGAACCGTACAAAGGGCCCCATCTTTGGTGGTATCTATGCTTCACGCCTAGCTGCACATTTTAACATACCTATTAGGCATTATGAGAAGGAAGAAAAATTGCTGCCTCGTGTTTATTTAGATTATAAGAGTATGGTAGCACATGATTTCATTATAAAGAATAGGGAAGGGGAGCTTAAATACAAATTGTTCTTTGATAAACATCATCCGGAGACTATTACCTTGCCTGCTCCTTCCTTGTTTGATTTATCTGCAGGCCAGTACCTCGTCTCGCCGAGGACATTCACGCCTACCGGAACCCTGCACCAGCCATAGAGCCAGAGTCGGAACCACAAGTTGATCCTCCACGACAGTCTAATTACCATTGGGATCCGGAGATGATTGCCAACCAGTGGCAATCAGAGTCTTCTTCATCGCAGTACGACCCCAACTATTATATGGATATCCGCCAGGCCAACCGTGGCCATAGACCAACTTAGGCCAAAAGCCTAAGCTTGGGGGAGTACGTATTTCTCACCGACATTACATTCATGTTCACACACTCATTGCTAGATGTCGGTGCTCATACTTTTTCATTGTATCATCCATGCTAGTTTATTTCCTTTTTATGCTTTCTTCTTGTGTGCTTAATAAACCTTAAGAAAAACAAAAAAATTAGTTGTAGCTTTTAGCTAGTTTTAATTTTGTAGTAGTAATTAAAAAGAAAACCCAAAAAGATTTCCTGTTCTTCTTTTGCTTGTTGGGAGCTTTCCCGTGTAAATAGTTTTATTTCTTTTCTTTTCTTTGGGGGTCGATAGGAGAAGACCATAATTAAATTGTTGAAGTGGCTCTTATATGCATTATTGTTGATCTGACAAAAGAGCCCATATTGCCTTGTCTTCTCCTGTTTATTGAATGCTTGCAGATTCCAGCTTAGTCCAATGCACGCGCACTATTATTATTATTCACATCATTCGGTCGTGCAAGTGAAAGGCAATTATGACGATATATGATGGACTGACTGAGATGAGAAAAGCTGGTATGAACTCGACCTCTTTTGTTTTTGTAAATATGATTAGTTCATCGTTCCTGATTCAGCCTATTATGAATAAACATGTTTGCAATGACAACTAGAGATCATAGTTTCTTGTGCCATGCTTGATTAGCTAGGAGCTTATAATGGTTTACCTTGCGTGCCAACATGCTATTAAAATGGTTGTGATGTGGTATGATAGGGTGGTATCCTCCTCTGAATGATTTAAGTGACTTGACTTGGCACATGTTCACGCATGTAGTTGAAACAAAATCAACATAGCCTTCACGATATTTATGTTCATGGTGGATTATATCCTACTCATGCTTGCATTCGGTGTTGATTAATTTTAATGCATGTTCATGACTGTTGTCGCTCTCTAGCTAGTCGCTTCCCAGTCTTTTTCTAGCCTTCACCTGTACTAAGCGGGAATACTGCTTGTGCATCCAATCCATAAACCCCAAAGTTATTCCATATGAGTCCACCATACCTACCTATATACGGTATCTACCTGCCGTTCCAAGTAAATTTGTATGTGCCAAACTCTAAACCTTCAAATAAATATTCTGTTTTGTATGCTCGAATAGCTCATGTATCAACTAGGTTTCGTATCTTCCATGTTAGGGGTTATTCTCAAGAGGAGTGGACTCCGCTCACTGTTGGGGAATGTAGTAATTTCAATTTCCTACGCACACGCAAGATCATGGTGATGCATAGCAACGAGAGGGGAGAGTGTTGTCCACGTACCCTCGTAGACCGAAAGCGGAAGCGTTAGCACAACGCGGTTGATGTAGTCATACGTCTTCACGATCCGACCGATCAAGTACCGAACGCACGCCACCTCCGAGTTCAGCACACGTTCAGCCCGATGACGTCCTCAAACTCCGATCCAGCCGAGTGTTGAGGGAGAGTTTCGTCAGCACGACGGCGTGGTGACGATGTTGATGTTCTACCGACGCAGGGCTTCGCCTAAGCACCGCTACAGTAATATCGAGGTGGACTATGGTGGAGGGGGGCACCGCACACGGCTAAAAGATCAAACGATCAATTGTTGTGTCTATGGGGTGCCCCCTGCCCCCGTATATAAAGGAGCAAGGGGGGTGCGGCCGGCCAGGGAGGAGGCGCGCCAGGAGGAGTCCTACTCCCACGGGAGTAGGACTCCCCCCTTTCCTAGTTGGATTAGGACTTGGGAGGGGGAAAGAGTGGAGGAGAAGAAGGAAGGGGGGCGCGCCCCCCTCTCCTTGTCCTATTCGGACTGGGGGGGAGGGGCGCGCGGCCCAGCCCTAGCCGCCTCTCCTCTCTTCCACCTAGGCCCACTAAGGCCCATTAAGTCCCGGGGGGTTCCGGTAACCTCCCGGTACTCCGGTAAAATCCCGATTTCACCCGGAACACTTCGATATCCAAACATAGGCTTCCAATATATCAATCTTCATGTCTCGACCATTTCGAGACTCCTCGTCATGTCCGTGATCACATCCGGGACTCCGAACAACCTTCGGTACATCAAAACATATAAACTCATAATATAACGTCATCGAAACGTTTAAGCGTGCGGACCCTACGGGTTCGAGAACTATGTAGACATGACTGAGACACATCTCCGGTCAATAACAAATAGCGGAACCTGGATGCTCATATTGTTCCTACATATTCTACGAAGATCTTTATCGGTCAACATACGTTGTTCCCTTTGTCATCGGTATGTTACTTGCCCGAGATTCGATCGTCGATATCATATACCTAGTTCAATCTCGTTACCGGCAAGTCTCTTTACTCATTCTATAATGCATCATCTGGCAACTAACTCATTAGTCACATTGCTTGCAAGGCTTATAGTGATGAGCATTACCGAGAGGGCCCAGAGATACCTCTCCGAAACACGGAGTGACAAATCCTAATCTCGATTTATGCCAACTCAACAAACACCATCGGAGACACCTGTAGAGCATCTTTATAATCACCCAGTTACGTTATGACGTTTGATAGCAGACAAGGTGTTCCCCCGGTATTCGGGAGTTGCATAATCTCATAGTCAGAGGAACATGTATAAGTCATGATCAAAGCAATAGCAATAAAACTAAATGATCATTAATGCTAAGCTAACGGATGGGTCTTGTCCATCACATCATTCTCTAATGATGTGATCCCGTTCATCAAATGACAACACATGTATATGGTTAGGAAACTTAACCATCTTTGATTAACGAGCTAGTCTAGTAGAGGCATACTAGGGACACTCTGTTTGTCTATGTAACCACACATGTACTAAGTTTCCGGTTAATACAATTCTAGCATGAATAATAAACATTTATGATGATATAAGGAAATATAAATAACAACTTTATTATTGCCTCTAGGGCATTTTCCCTTCAGTCTCCCACTTGCACTAGAGTCAATAATCTAGATTATACAGTAATGATTCAAACACCGATGGAGTCTTGGTGCTGATCATGTTTTGCTCGTGAGAGAGGCTTAGTCAATGGGTCTGCAACATTCAGATCCGTATGTATCTTGCAAATCTCTATGTCTGCCTCCTTGACTTGATCGCGGATGGAATTGAAGCGTCTCTTGATGTGTTTGGTTCTCTTGTGAAATCTGGATTCCTTTGCCAAGGCAATTGCTCCAGTATTGTCACAAAAGATTTTCATTGGACCCGATGCACTAGGTATGACACCTAGATCAGATATGAACCCCTTCATCCAGACTCCTTCATTTGCTGCTTCCGAAGCAGCTATGTACTTCGCTTCACACGTAGATCCCGCCACGACGCTCTGCTTGGAACTGCACCAACTGACAGCTCCACCATTCAATATAAATACGTATCCGGTTTGTGACTTAGATTCATCCAGATCAGTGTCAAAGCTTGCATCGACGTAACCGTTTACGACGAGCTCTTTGTCACCTCCATAAACGAGAAACATATCCTTAGTCCTTTTCAGGTATTTCAGGATGTTTTTGACCGTTGTCCAGTGATCCACTCCTAGATTACTTTGGTACCTCCCTGCTAAACTAATAACAAGGCACACATCAACTCTGGTACACAACATTGCATACATGGTAGAACCTATGGCTGAGGCATAGGCAATGACTTTCATTTTCTCTCTATCTTCTACAGTGGTCGGGCATTGAGTCTGACTCAACTTCACACCTTGTAACACAGGCAAGAACCCTTTCTTTGACTAGTCCATTTTGAACTTCTTCAAAACTTTATCAAGGTATGTGCTTTGTGAAAGTCCAATTAAGCATCTTGATCTATCTCTATAGATCTTGATGCCCAATATATAAGAAGCTTCACCGAGGTCTTTCATTGAAAAATTTGTATTCAAGTATCCTTTTATGCTATTCAGAAATTCGGTATCATTTTTGATCAACAATATGTCATCCACATATAATATCAGAAATGCTACAGAGCTCCCACTCACTTTCTTGTAAATACAGGCTTCTCCAAAAGTCTGTATAAAACCATATGCTTTGATCACACTATCAAAGCATATATTCCAACTCTGAGAGGCTTGCACCAGTCCATAAATGGATCGCTGGAGCTTGCACACTTTGTTAGCACCTTTAGGATCGACAAAACCTTCTGGTTGCATCATATACAACTCTTCTTTAAGATATCCATTAAGGAATGCAGTTTTGACATCCATTTGCCAAATTTCATAATAATCATAAAATGCGGCAATTGCTAACATGATTCGGACATGCTTAAGCATCGCTATGGGTGAGAAGGTCTCATCATAGTCAACTCCTTGAACTTGTCAAAAACCTTTCGCAACAAGTCGAGCTTTGTAGACAGTAACATTAACGTCAGCGTCAGTCTTCTTCTTGAAGATCCATTTATTCTCTATGGCTTGCCGATCATCGGGCAAGTCAACCAAAGTCCACACTTTGTTCTCATACATGGATCCCATCTTAGATTTCATGGCCTCAAGCCATTTCGCGGAATATGGGCTCATCATCGCTTCCTCATAGTTCGTAGGTTTGTCATGGTCAAGTAACATGACCTCCAGAACAGGATTACCATACCACTCTGGTGCGGATCTTACTCTGGTTGACCTATGAGGTTCGGTAGTAACTTGATCAGAAGTTTCATGATCATCATCATTAGCTTCCTCACTAATTGGTGTAGGAATCACTTGAACTATTTTCTGTGATGAACTACTTTCCAATTCTGGAGAAGGTACAATTACCTCATCAAGTTCTACTTTCCTCCCACTCACTTCTTTTGAGAGAAACTCCTTCTCTAGAAATGATCCATTCTTAGCAACGAATATCTTGCCTTCGGATCTGTGATAGAAGCTGTACCCAACAGTCTCCTTTGGGTATCCTATGAAGACACATTTCTCTGATTTGGGTTCGAGCTTATCAGGTTGAAGCTTTTTCACATAAGCATCGCAGCCCCAAACTTTAAGAAACGACAACTTGGGTTTCTTGCCAAACCACGGTTCGTATGGTGTCGTCTCAACGGATTTAGATGGTGCCCTATTTAACGTGAATGCAACCGTCTCTAAAGCATAACCCCAAAACGATAGCGGTAAATCAGTAAGAGACATCATAGATCGCACCATGTCTAATAAAGTACGATTACAATGTTCGGACACACCATTACGATGTGGTGTTCCAGGTGGCGTGGGTTGCGAAACTATTCCACATTGTTTCAAATGAAGATCAAACTCATAACTCAAATATTCACCTCCACGATCAGATCGTAGAAACTTTATTTTCTTGTTACGATGATTTTCCACTTCACTCTGAAATTCTTTGAACTTTTCAAATGTTTCAGACTTATGTTTCATCAAGTAGATATACCCATATCTGCTCAAATCATCTGTGAAGGTCAGAAAATAACCATACCCTCCGCGAGCCTCAACACTCATCGGACCGCGTGAAGGAAATATGCCCTAGAGGCAATAATAAAGTTATTATTTATTTCCTTATGTCATGATAAATGTTTATTATTCATGCTAGAATTGTATTAACCGGAAACATAATACATGTGTGAATACATAGACAAACAGAGTGTCACTACTATGCCTCTACTTGACTAGCTCGTTAATCAAAGATGGTTATGTTTCCTAACCATGAACAAAGAGTTGTTATTTGATTAACAGGATCACATCATTAGGTGAATGATCTGATTGACATGACCCATTCCATTAGCTTAGCACCCGATCGTTTAGTATGTTGCTATTGCTTTCTTCATGACTTATACATGTTCCTATGACTATGAGATTATGCAACTCCCGTTTGTCGGAGGAACACTTTGTGTGCTACCAAACGTCACAACATAAATGGGTGATTATAAAGGTGCTCTACAGGTGTCTCCAAAGGTACATGTTGGGTTGGCGTATTTCGAGATTAGGATTTGTCACTCCGATTGTCGGAGAGGTATCTCTGGGCCCTCTCGGTAATGCACATCACATAAGCCTTGCAAGCATTGCAACTAATGAGTTAGTTGCGAGATGATGTATTACGGAACGAGTAAAGAGACTTTCCGGTAACGATATTGAACTAGGTATTGAGATACCGACGATTGAATCTCGGGCAAGTAACATACCGATGACAAAGGGAACAACGTATGTTGTTATGCGGTCTGACCGATAAAGATCTTCGTAGAATATGTAGGAGCCAATATGAGCATCCAGGTTCCGCTATTGGTTATTGACCGGAGACGTGTCTCGGTCATGTCTACATTGTTCTCGAACCCGTAGGGTCCGCACGCTTAAGGTTTCGATGACAGTTATATTATGAGTTTATGAGTTTTGATGTACCGAAGTTAGTTCGGAGTCCCGGATGTGATCAAGGACATGACGAGGAGTCTCGAAATGGTCGAGACATAAAGATTGATATATTGGACGACTATATTCGGACACCGGAAGTGTTCCGGGTGATTTCGGAGAAAACCGGAGAGCCGGAGGGTTACCGGAACCCCCCCGGGAGAAGTAATGGGCCATATGGGCCTTAGTGGAGAGAGAGAGGGGCTGCCAGAGATGGGCCGCGCGCCTCCTCCCCCCCTGGTCCGAATTGGACTAGGAGAGGGGGGGGCGCCCCCCTTTCCGTCTCCCTCCCCACTTCTTTCCCCCTCCTAGTAGGAGTCCTACTCCTACTAGGAGGAGGACTCCTCCTGGCGCGCCTATAGGGGCCGGCCGGCCTCCTCCCCTTGCTCCTTTATATACGGGGGCAGAGGGGCACCCCTAGACACACAAGTTGATCTTCGTGATCGTTCCTTAGCCGTGTGCGGTGCCCCCCTCCACCATATTCCACCTCGGTCATATTGTAGCGGTGCTTAGGCGAAGCCCTGCGACGGTAGAACATCAAGATCGTCACCACGCCGTCGTGCTGACGGAACTCCTCCCCGACGCTTTGCTGGATCGGAGCCCGGGGATCGTCATCGAGCTGAACGTGTGCTAGAACTCGGAGGTGCCGTAGTTTTGGTGCTTGATCGGTCGGGCCGTGGAGACGTACGACTACATCAACCAAACGCTTCCGTTGTCGATCTACATGGGTACGTAGATCACACTCTCCCCTCTCGTTGCTATGCATCATCTTTTAACTTTGCGTGTGCGTAGGATTTTTTTTGAAATTACTACGTTCCCCAACAGTGGCATCCGAGCCTAGGTTTTATATGTTGATGTTATATGCATGAGTAGAACACAAGTGAGTTGTGGGCGATATAAGTCATACTACTTACCAGCATGTCATACTTTGGTTCGGCGGTATTGTTGGACGAAGCGGCCCGGACCGACATTACGCGTACGCTTACGCGAGACCGGTTCTCCCGATGTGCTTTGCACATAGGTGGCTTGCGGCTGATAGTTTCTCCAACTTTAGTTGAACCGAGTGTGGCTACGCCCGGTCCTTGCGAAGGTTAAAACAACACCAACTTGACAAACTATCGTTGTGGTTTTGATGCGTAGGTAAGATTAGTTCTTGCTTAAGCCCGTAGCAGCCACGTAAAACTTGCAACAACAAAGTAGAGGACGTCTAACTTGTTTTTGCAGGGCATGTTGTGATGTGATATGGTCAAGACATGATGCTAAATTTTATTGTATGAGATGATCATGTTTTGTAACCGAGTTATCGGCAACTGGCAGGAGCCATATGGTTGTCGCTTTATTGTATGCAATGCAATCACGCTGTAATGCTTTACTTTATCACTAAGCGGTAGCGATAGTCGTGGAAGCATAAGATTGGCGAGACGACAATGATGCTACGATGGAGATCAAGGTGTCGCGCCGGTGACGATGGTGATCACGACGGTGCTTCGAAGATGGAGATCACAAGCACAAGATGATGATGGCCATATCATATCACTTATATTGATTGCATGTGATGTTTATCTTTTATGCATCTTATCTTGCTTTGATTGACGGTAGCATTATAAGATGATCTCTCACTAATTATCAAGAAGTGTTCTCCCTGAGTATGCACCGTTGCGAAAGTTCTTCGTTCTGAGACACCACGTGATGATCGGGTGTGATAGGCTCTACGTTCAAATACAACGGGTGAAAAATAGTTGCACACGCGGAATACTCAGGTTATACTTGACGAGCCAAGCATATACAGATATGGCCTCGGAACACGGAGACCGAAAGGTCGAGCGTGAATCATATAGTAGATATGATCAACATAGTGATGTTCACCAATGAAACTACTCCATCTCACATGATGATCGGACATGGTTTAGTTGATTTGGATCACGTAATCACTTAGAGGATTAGAGGGATGTCTATCTAAGTGGGAGTTCTTTAACTAAATTAATTGAACCTAAATTTATCATGAAACTTAGTACCTGATAGTATCTTGCTTGTTTATGCTTGATTGTAGATAGATGGCTCGTGCTGTTGTGCCGTTGAATTTTAATGCGT
The DNA here is from genome assembly GCF_003073215.2 of Triticum urartu. Classification (NCBI taxonomy): domain Eukaryota; kingdom Viridiplantae; phylum Streptophyta; class Magnoliopsida; order Poales; family Poaceae; genus Triticum; species Triticum urartu. Next base: position 510,498,105 of record NC_053024.1, on the reverse strand, counting down.
TCCTTGAGAAAGCAAAGTTAAAAGATGATGGTAGCAATTACACGAACTAGGTCCGTAACTTGAGGATTATCCTCATTGCTGCACAGAAGAATTACGTCCTGGAAGCACCGCTGGGTGCCAGGCCTGCTGCTGGAGCGACACTAGATGTTATGAACGTCTGGCAGAGCAAAGCTGATGACTACTCGATAGTTCAGTGTGCCATGCTTTACGGCTTAGAATCGGGACTTCAACGACGTTTTGAACGTCATGGAGCATATGAGATGTTCTAGGAGTTGAAGTTAATATTTCAAGCAAATGCCCGGATTGAGAGATATGAAGTCTCCAATAAGTTCTACAGCTGTAAGATGGAGGAGAACAGTTCTGTCAGTGAGCATATACTCAAAATGTCTGGGTATAATAATCACTTGATTCAATTGGGAGTTAATATTCCAGATGATTGCGTCATCGACAGAATTCTCCAATCACTGCCACCAAGCTACAAGGGCTTCATGATGAACTATAATATGCAAGGGATGAATAAGACTATTCCCGAGCTCTTCGCAATGCTGAAAGCTGCGGAGGTAGAAATCAAGAAGGAGCATCAAGTGTTGATGGTCAACAAGACCACTAGTTTCAAGAAAAAGGGCAAAGGGAAGAAGAAGGGGAACTTCAAAAAGAATGGCAAGCAAGTTTCTACTCAAGAGAAGAAACCCAAACCTGGACGTAAGCCTGAAACTGAGTGCTTCTACTGCAAGCAGACTGGTCATTGGAAGCGGAACTGCCCCAAGTATTTGGCGGATAAGAAGGATGGCAAGGTGAACAAAGGTATATGTGATATACATGTTATTGATGTGTACCTTACTAATGCTCGCAGTAGCACCTGGGTATTTGATACTGGTTCTGTTGCTAATATTTGCAACTCGAAACAGGGACTACGGATTAAGAGAAGATTGTCTAAGGACGAGGTGACGATGCGCGTGGGAAACGGTTCCAAAGTCGATGTGATCGCAGTCGGCACGCTACCTCTACATCTACCTTTGGGATTAATATTAGACCTAAATAATTGTTATTTGGTGCCAGCGTTAAGCATGAACATTATATCTGGATCTTGTTTGATGCGAGACGGTTATTCATTTAAATCTGAGAATAATGGTTGTTCTATTTATATGAGTAATATCTTTTATGGTCATGCACCCTTAAAGAGTGGTCTATTTTTGATGAATCTCGATAGTAGTGACACACATATTCATAGTGTTGAAGCCAAAAGATGTAGAGTTAATAATGATAGTGCAACTTATTTATGGCACTGCCGTTTAGGTCATATCGGTGTAAAGCCCATGAAGAAACTCCATACTGATGGACTTTTGAAACCACTTGATTATGAATCACTTGGTACTTGCGAACCGTGCCTCATGGGCGAGATGACTAAAACACCATTCTCCGGTACTATGGAGAGAGCAATAGATTTGTTGGAAATCATACATACAGATGTATGTGGTCCGATGAATATTGAGGCTCGTGGCGGATATCGTTATTTTCTCACCTTCACAGATGACTTAAGCAGATATGGGTATATCTACTTAATGAAACACAAGTCTGAAACATTTGAAAAGTTCAAAGAATTTCAGAGTGAAGTAGAAAATCATCGTAAAAGGAAAATAAAATTCCTACGATCTGATCGTGGAGGAGAATATTTGAGTTACGAGTTTGGTGTACATTTGAAAAATTGTGGAATAGTTTCGCAACTCACGCCACCCGGAACACCATAGCGTAATGGTGTGTCCGAACGTCGTAATCGTACTTTACTAGATATGCTGCGATCTATGATGTCTCTTACTGATTTACCGCTATCGTTTTGGGGATACGCTCTAGAGACGGCCGCATTCACATTAAATAGGGCACCATCAAAATCCGTTGAGACGACGCCTTATGAACTGTGGTTTGGCAAGAAACCAAAGTTGTCGTTTCTGAAAGTTTGGGGCTGCGATGCTTATGTCAAAAAGCTTCAACCTGATAAGCTCGAACCCAAATCGGAGAAATGTGTCTTCATAAGATATCCAAAGGAAACTATTGGATACACCTTCTATCACAGATCCGAAGGCAAGACTTTTGTTGCTAAATTCGGAAACTTTCTGGAGAAGGAGTTTCTCTCGAAAGAAGTGAGTGGGAGGAAAGTAGAACTTGACGAGGTAACTGTACCTGCTCCCTTATTGGAAAGTAGTGCATCACAGAAAACTGTTTCAGTGACACCTACACCAGTTAGTGAGGAAGCTAATGATGATGATCATGAAACTTCAGAACAAGATACTACTGAACCTCGTAGATCAACCAGAGTGAGATCCGCGCCAAAGTGGTACGGTAATCCTGTTCTGGAAGTCATGCTACTAGATCATGATGAACCTGCGAACTATGAAGAAGCGATGGTGAGCCCAGATTCCGCAAAATGGCTTGAAGCCATGAAATCTGAGATGGGATCCATGTATGAGAACAAAGTATGTAATTTGGTTGACTTGCCCGATGATCGGCAAGCAACTGAGAATAAATGGATCTTCAAGAAGAAGACTGACGTTGACGGTAATATTACTGCTACAAAGCTCGACTTGTCGCAAAAGGTTTTCGGCAAGTTCAAGGGATTGACTACGATGAGACCTTCTCACCCGTAGCGATTCTTAAGTCTGTCCGAATCATGTTAGCAATTGCCGCATTTTATGATTATGAAATTTGGCAGATGGATGTCAAAACTGCATTCCTGAATGGATTTCTAGAAGAAGAGTTGTATATGATGCAACTAGAAGGTTTTGTCGATCCAAAGGGAACTAACAAAGTGTGCAAGCTCCAGCGATCCATTTATGGACTGGTGCAAGCCTCTCGGAGTTGGAATAAACGCTTTGATAGTGTGATCAAAGCATTTGGTTTTATACAGACTTTTGGAGAAGCCTGTATTTACAAGAAAGTGAGTGGGAGCTCTGTAGCATTTCTGATATTATATGTGGATGACATATTACTAATTGGAAATGATATACAATTTCTGGATAGCATAAAGGGATACTTGAATAAGAGTTTTTCAATGAAAGACCTCGGTGAAGCTGCTTACATATTAGGCATAAAGATCTATAGAGATAGATCAAGACGCTTAATTGGACTTTCACAAAGCACATACCTTGACAAAGTTTTGAAGAAGTTCAAAATGGATCAAACAAAGAAAGGGTTCTTGCCTGTGTTACAAGGTGTGAAGTTGAGTCAGACTCAATGCCCGACCACTGCAGAAGATAGAGAGAAAATGAAAGATGTTCCCTATGCTTCAGCCATAGGCTCTATCATGTATGCAATGCTGTGTACCAGACCTGATGTGTGCCTTGCTATAAGTCTAGCAGGGAGGTACCAAAGTAATCCAGGAGTGGATCACTGGACAGCGGTCAAGAACATCCTGAAATAACTGAAAAGGACTAAGGATATGTTTCTCATATATGGAGGTGACAAAGAGCTCATCGTAAAAGGTTACATTGATGCAAGCTTTGACACTGATCCAGACGATTCTAAATCGCAAACCGAATACGTGTTTACATTAAACGGTGGAGCTGTCAGTTGGTGCAGTTCTAAACAAAGCGTCATAGCGGGATCTACATGTGAAGCGGAGTACATAGCTGCTTCGGAAGCAGCAAATGAAGGAGTCTGGATGAAGGAGTTCATATCCGATCTAGGTGTCATACCTAGTGCATCGGGTCCAATGAAAATCTTTTGTGACAATACTAGTGCAATTGCCTTGGCAAAGGAATCCAGATTTCACAAGAGAACCAAACACATCAAGAGACGCTTCAATTCCATCCGGGATCTAGTCCAGGTGGGAGACATAGAGATTTCCAAGATACATACGGATCTGAATGTTACAGACCCTTGACTAAGCCTCTTCCATGAGCAAAACATGATCAGCACCAAAGCTCCATGGGTGTTAGAATCATTACTGTGTAATCTAGATTATTGACTCTAGTGCAAGTGGGAGATTGAAGGAAATATGCCCTAGAGGCAATAATAAAGTTATTATTTATTTCCTTATATCATGATAAATGTTTATTATTCATGCTAGAATTGTATTAACCGGAAACATAATACATGTGTGAATACATAGACAAACAGAGTGTCACTAGTATGCCTCTACTTGACTAGCTCGTTAATCAAAGATGGTTATGTTTCCTAACCATGAACAAAGAGTTGTTATTTGATTAACGGGATCACATCATTAGGTGAATGATCTGATTGACATGACCCATTCCATTAGCTTAGCACCCGATCGTTTAGTATGTTGCTATTGCTTTCTTCATGACTTATACATGTTCCTATGACTATGAGATTATGCAACTCCCATTTGCCGGAGGAACACTTTGTGTGCTACCAAACGTCACAACGTAAATGGGTGATTGTAAAGGTTCTCTATAGGTGTCTCCAAAGGTACATGTTGGGTTGGCGTATTTTGAGATTAGGATTTGTCACTCCGATTGTCGGAGAGGTATCTCTGGGCCCTCTCGGTAATGCACATCACATAAGCCTTGCAAGCATTGCAACTAATGAGTTAGTTGCGAGATGATGTATTACGGAACGAGTAAAGAGACTTGCCGGTAACGAGATTGAACTAGGTATTGAGATACTGACGATCGAATCTCGGGCAAGTAACATACCGATGACAAAGGGAACAACGTATGTGGTTATGCGGTCTGACCGATAAAGATCTTCGTAGAATATGTAGGAGCCAATATGAGCATCCAGGTTCCGCTATTGGTTATTGACCGGAGACGTGTCTCGGTCATGTCTACATTGTTCTCGAACCCGTAGGGTCCGCACGCTTAAGGTTTCGATGACAGTTATATTATGAGTTTATGAGTTTTGATGTACCGAAGTTAGTTCGGAGTCCCGGATGTGATCAAGGACATGACGAGGAGTCTCGAAATGGTCGAGACATAAAGATTGATATATTGGACGGCTATATTCGGACACCGGAAGTGTTCCGGGTGATTTCGGAGAAAACCGGTGAGCCAGAGGGTTACCGGAACCCCCCGGGAGAAATAATGGGCATATGGGCCTTAGTGGAGAGAGAGAGGGGCTGCCAGAGATGGGCCGCGCGCCTCCTCCCCCCCTGGTCCGAATTGGACTAGGAGAGGGGGGGGGGGCGGCGCCCCCCTTTCCCTCTCCCTCCCCACTTCTTTCCCCCTCCTAGTAGGAGTCCTACTCCTACTAGGAGGAGGACTCCTCCTGGCGCGCCTATAGGGGCCGGCCGGCCTCCTCCCCTTGCTCCTTTATATACGGGGGCAGAGGGGCACCCCTAGAAACACAAGTTGATCTTCGTGATCGTTCCTTAGCCGTGTGCGGTGCCCCCCTCCACCATATTCCACCTCGGTCATATTGTAGCGGTGCTTAGGCGAAGCCCTGTGACGGTAGAACATCAAGATCGTCACCACGCCGTCGTGCTGACGAAACTCCTCCCCGACGCTTTGCTGGATCGGAGCCCGAGGATCGTCATCGAGCTGAACGTGTGCTAGAACTCAGAGGTGCCGTAGTTTCGGTGCTTGATCGGTCGGGCCGTGGAGACGTACGACTACATCAACCAAACGCTTCCGTTGTCGATCTACAAGGGTACGTAGATCACACTCTCCCCTCTCGTTGCTATGCATCATCATGATCTTGCGTGTGCGTAGGAATTTTTTTGAAATTACTACGTTCCCCAACACATACTCATGCCCATGTCGAGAGGTATGAGATCTGTGACAATACTTTGCCTACAAGGTGGAGGAGGATAGCTCAACCAGTGAGCATGTGCTCAGATTGTCTGGGTACTACAATTGCTTGAATCAAGTGGGAGTTAATCTACTAGATAAGATAGTAATTGATAAAGTTCTCTAGTCACCATCACCAAGTTACTAGAACTTAGTTGTAGCGACCAGACCTCAACCAGTCTGATCTCTGTGCATAAGTGTCATCCCTGGATCGGTAATGCTGACACGCACAATACTTGAAGGATTTATAACAGAGTAGCAATCACACACTTATTACAACGAATGTCTCAAAAGAGAAATTATTACAATAAATATGGCTTAAGGCCATCTAACACGATAACAGCGGAAGGCTTGGAAGGTAAAGTGAGTCCATCAACTCCAACAGCATCACTGAGTGAAAGACCACGACCTAAGGCTCCTTACTCGTCGTCTGAAAAGTCTGCAACATGATACGTTGCAGCCCGAAAATGGGTCAGCACATGGAATATGCTAGCAATGTAACACAAGAGAGTAATTGAACAGAACAATGCTATCACTATATGCATATATGGCTGGTGGAGGCTGTATGGTTAATATGTTTTGCGAAAAGCCAATTTTGCCCTACAACAAAGGAATATATTTATTTAACTACAAAGTTTGTTGAAAACATTGAGAAGGTAAACCCCCTCTCAATCCCAATTAGAAGTAATCATTAACAACCCAATCAAATTTTATAATTAAGAGTGATGAGATCCACATGATAATCCAAGAACCAGATACTCAAGATGTCCATAACCGGGGACACGGCTAACCATGATTAGTTTGTACACTCTGCAGAGGTTTGCGCACTTTTCCCCACAAGACTCGATCTCCTCCGTTGGATTTCTCGCACTACATGGTGTTTGAGAAACGGATGACCGAGACACAGTCTTTTAGAAGCGTTAGCACCTTATGATGGGTAGATAGTATCACCTACATCCCCTACATCTGCTAGTCTACCACTGTAAGAGTTCACACGACTTAATCAACTATGCCAGAGCCCATAATGGCTTGTGGCTGCACACGGAAGTTTCTAGCATGAAAAATCTCATGATCCCTTTGAGCCCAGGTGGCAATCCATAGGAGAATCACACGGTACCCCGTGATTTCCAAAAATACAGGCAATCACTGGAATTCCCGAGGTGCGTCAATCCACCCAGATGTGTATTAAAGTTGCCACCTTCACTACAAGAAATATGTCAACTAGTGACCTTCTGTTAGTGACCCTGGAAGAATTGGTCATAGATCTATGACCATTTGAGACCAATTGGTCAAAAGTTGTTCGGGGGGCTCCAAACCCTAAACTATAACGACCATTTTGGTCAGAAAGGTCGTAATTTCCTTACACGAAATGGTCATAAAGCATATAGCACTAGTCCGCTGCCTTATTTCTAGCTGATCATGACCAATATAGATGGTCATAACCTTGTAAATTGTGGTGGGTTGCTATGAGTAGGCGCCACCTCATCAGTTTTGCCTATGTGTCATGTCCGTGTGTCAGTTTTTGCCCTAGGTTGTGAAGCAACCTATATTTCTGTCATTCCCAAAATTCCCAAAAAATCTCATAAATTCTTTGGGTCATATGTTCGTCAAATATGTAAAAATCCTTCCTTGCCTAGTTCAAAAATAATTCAACAATATTCATTTTCCTATTCTGTTCACAACAATACTTTGTGAAGGAAGCGATATTTATATTTTCTTGATTGCCCTCAAAATTTTTGGGCACTCTTTCCTATCCAAATCATTGCCTCATGACAAAATTCAGCTCCATTTGCCCAGTAAATCTTCCTCGGCAAATTTCCAAAGTTTTTTCCACATAGAAGCATTGTGAAGGAAGTACCATTTTTATATATCCAAATGACATGAAATTTATACAGTTCCTTCATATGCCCAAATTATCACCCTCCTCCAAATTGCAGCTCAGTCAAATCATCTACGTGAGCCCAGGTTCAATTTATATTTTATGGCTGGATTGGCACATTACAAAGCAAGTGTTATCCAGATCCCTCCTATCACCCTCAAACTTTTTGGGCACTCTTCCATACCCAAATCATTGCCACATGATAATATCCAGCTCCATTTTCCTGGTAAATCTTTCTCAGGAAATTTCCAAAGTTTCTATCTCGAGAGAAGCTTTGTGAAGTAAGTACTAGCTAGGCTTACCCAAATGATCTAAAAATTTACCAGGGCATGACCATACCTATGTAACTTACCTACACCAAATTTGAGCTCATTTCATTTATCCAATTTCTCTCGCTAATTTTCCCAAGTTTCTGTCTAGGGAATAACATTGTGAAGGAAGTACCACTTTGGCATGCCCAAATGGTATCAATTTTCTACATTGCTTTCCTATGCCCAAATAACCATCCCCCAACAAATGTTAGCTTAATCCATTCATTATTTTGAGCCCAACTTTAACATTCATATTTCTGTCCAGTGTGGTACTTTGCAAAGCAACTATCACCTAGGCTCCTCCTTTTGAGCTAAAAAATGTGAAGAAAGTCTTCTTAGTAGATGATCATCCTCAGCCAAAACACACGCCCATTGGCCACGTGCATTTCCCGTATCACTAATCAGACACTTGGCTACTAATTCATGTTTGAGCATAGTTCAGTCTCCTCGTGAGAATATTATGTTGTAATTTTCTTCCTAGCACCTGCCTGGGGAGTACCCAACCCCCTAGAAAAGCCTAGTCCACCCAGAACACATGGCAACACCACGGTCACGCGGTGACCACACGGCGGGCATGCGAGTTTACGCGCTCTGGAGTTGGGGCCCTCGTCCACCATCCAAACCTCGATGTATCGCCACAAAACCATGTATTTCTAATTAAATAGATACTTATATACCTATAAATGATTTTTGTAAAAAAAATAAAGAGCAAACTATAAGGTGGATGCAGTTCAAAATTGACCTGCTTCCTACTGAATCGACAGAAATTTGTCTTTTTCACAAGTGGTGTATCAAAACTTTTGACACCAAACCATTCTGTCAATTATGCATCAAATATGGCCTAGTATTTTATAAAAATGATTTGGTCCAATTTTGCAACAAATATATGGTAGGTCCTTCACAAAAAAACTCATTTTGGGCATTCAAAAAAATGAAAAATGAATTTTCCATGGAAAGAAAATGAAAACTCCCTTAGGAAACATTGTTTGGAATTCCAAGATGCACCATTGTGCACAATATGAGATCATTTGAACAAACTATGCCATGAATGTGTCCATAAGATTGATTATTTGGCTTGAAAACCCTGAATCTTCACGCATGATAGCTCATTTCTGAGAACACGTTTTTTTAAATAATTGTCATATTACAATTTTATTATTTTTCCTGGAAACTTGGTCACATATAATGATAAAATGCGAAGGTTTTACAATTTTTAGATTTTTTTTGAATTTTTTATGCCCGTTTCAAAATGCGATCAAAACAGGGGGTTTGACCGTTCCTAGCTAGTGGTTGAATCTTGGAAAACTTTTGATATTTCTTTGATTAAATAGATACTTATGTACCTAGAAATGATTTTTTGAAAAAATAAAGAGCAAACTATGAGGCAGCTGCAGTTCAAATTTGACCCCGCTTCCTACTGAATCGGTGGGAATTTGTCTTTTTCACTAGAGGTGAATCAAGGCTTTTGACACCCAACCATTTGGCCAATTGTGAATCAAATATGGCCTAGTATTTTAGAAAATTTATTTGGTCCAATTTGCAACAAATATATGGTAGGTCCTTCCCAAAAAGAACTCAATTCGAGCACTCGGAAAATGGAAAATGAATTTTCCGTGCAAAGAAAATGAAAAATCCCTTAGGAAACATTGTTTGGAATTCCAAGATGCACCCTTGTGCACAATATAAGATCATTTGAACAAACTATTCCATGAATATGGCCATAAGATTGATCATTTGACTTGAAAACCGTGAATCTTCACGCATGATAGCTCATTTCTGAGAACTCTTTTTTAAAATAATTTCCGTATTACAAGTTTATTATTTTTCCTGGAAACTTGGTCACATATAATGACACAATGTGAAGGTTTTCCAATTTTTTTGATTTTTTTTGAATTTTTTATACCCGTTTCGAAATGCGGTCAAAACGGCGGGTTTAACCGTTCCTGGCTAGTGGTTGAATCTTGGAAAACTTTTGATGTTTCTCTTATTAAATAGATACTTATGTACCTAGAAATGATTTTTTTGAAAAAATAAAGAGCAAACTATGAGGCAGCTGCAGTTCAAATTTGACCCGCTTCCTACTGAATCGGCGGGAATTTGTCTTTTTCACCAGAGGTGGATCAAGGCTTTTGACACCCAACCATTTGGTTAATTGTGAATCAAATATGGCCTAGTATTTTAGAAAAACGATTTGGTCCAATTTTTCAACAAATATATGGTAGGTCCTTCACAAAAAGAACTCAATTCGGGCACTCGAAAATTGGAAAATAAATTTTTCGTGCAAAGAAAATGAAAACTCCCTTAGGAAACATTGTTTGGAATTCCAAGATGCACCCTTGTGCACAATATTAGATCATTTTAACAAACTATGCCATGAATGTGGCCATAAGATTGATCATTTCACTTGAAAACCCTGAATCTTCACTCATGATAGCTCATTTCTGAGAACACTTTTTAAAAATAATTGCCGTATTACAATAAGTTTATTATTTTTTCTGGAAACTTGGTCACATATAATGACACAATGCGAAGGTTTTGCAATTTTTTGATTTTTTTTATGCCCGTTTCGAAATGCGATCAAAACGGCGGGTTTGACTGTTCCTAGCTAGTGGTTGAATCTTGGAAAACTTTTGATGTTTTTCTGATTAAATAGATACTTATGTACCTAGAAAAGATTTTTTTGAAAAAATAAAGAGCAAACTATGAGGCAGTTGTAGTTCAAATTTAACCTGCTTCCTGCTGAATCGTTGAGAATTTGTCTTTTTCACCACAGGTGGATCAAAGCTTTTGATACCCAACCATTTGGTCAGTTATGAATAAAATATGGCCTAGTATTTTAGAAAAATGATTTGGTCCAATTTCGCAACAATATATGGTAGGTCCTTCTAAAAAAGAACTCAATTCGGGCACTCAGAAAATGGAAAATGAATTTTCCGTGCAAAGAAAATGAAAACTCCCTTAGGCAACATTATTTGGAATTCCAAGATGCACCCTTGTGCACAATATAATGACACAATGTGAAGGCTTTCCAATTTTTTGATTTTTTTTTGAATTTTTTATACCCGTTTCAAAATGCGGTCAAAACGGCGGGAATGACCGTTCCTAGCTAGTGGTTGAATCTTGAAAGTTTTTTGGTGTCTCTCCGACGATATAGATACTTATATACCTAGAAATTATTTTTTGATATGCCATTGTTATGTTTTTTTTACAAAGAAATCAGAATTTTGGGTCCAAAATTTTTAGATTCAAACGAGAGATAGCCGGCCAATGAGACACGAGGAACCGCCTTGACGCGGATCACCAAATTGGACGCACTCTGAGCCGTCCATCATGCACCCATCCAACGGTGGAGCTTCTGCCGAGAAAAAACCCTAACCCACACACCCACCCACCCTCCCCTCGTTCCCCCAGATCCGATCCGCCCACTCACCCTCCCCTCCCTCTCAGATCCGATCCTCCCTCTCCGCTTCCCCTCGATCCCCAGATCCCACCTCCTCGCCGCTGCCCGACTACTGCTCGCCGTCCCGCCCCTCCTCCCCGCAGAGGCGCGGTGCTCCGATGATGGCGTGGGCGGAGGATGATGCCATCAGCCCCACGTCGGCCTCGACGCCGACTACGACGAGGACCAGGAGGACCTCTTCGGCGACGACGACGGGCCCGAGGAGCCCCACCCCGATATCGACGAGGCCCACGTGCTCCTCCTCACCACCGCCAACTTCACCTTCGTCCTCATGGCCCGCCACCACGTCATGGTCGAGTTCTACGCGCCCTGGTGCGGCCACTACCGCGCGCTCGCACCTCACTACACCGCCGCCGCCAGCCTCGCCGAGCAGGGGATCGACGTCGCGCTGGCCAAGGTGAACGCCATCGAGGACCACGGCCTAGCGCAGGCGCACGACATGCAGGGCTGCCCCACCATCCTCTTCTTCATCGACAGCGTGCCTAGGGACTACTCCGGCGAGAGGACCAAGTGAGGATCTCTGCAGATCCCCAATTCCCTCCCTGCTCCAGCTCTGAGGCTGTTAAGAATGAACTTTTGCTTTGCTGCAGGGACGCCATCGTGGCTTGGGTCGGCAAGAAGCTGGGTCCTACGGTGCAGAACCTCACCGCCGTCGACAAGGTCGAGAAGGTCGTCACGGGCGACGATGTGACCGTGCTCGCCTACCTCCACCACCTCTCGGTACGCTACACAATGCGCCTTCTCCAGCGGCAGCAAAGTCAATCAACCCACCCAAATTGCTTCAATTGCAACCCATGTTACTCAGTTAGCTGGATGAGCTTCGTATGATAGTAGTGACTAGATGTGCCTCGTATGCTAGTAGTGACTGGATGGGCTTCATATGCTAGTAGTTATTTTGCTGTTTGCTCTCTTGACATTGTGTGTTGTGTTGGGAATAAAATATCTCACTAATCGTTGCCATGTTTTGATAAACTCTCGGTGAACCACCTGACAAACATCTGCTTGAGCAAAACTAGACAAAACTACTAGTTCAGTTAACCTTGATATAATTAAGTTGGTGGAAGAATTGAACTGAGAATTAATGTTTGGGTTTCAGTTTTAAGGAAGGTAATTTTTTTGAAACCATCCTCTAATCTGTGCTTGATTTTATAGTTTGGTGCTACAGTTTAAACCATCATCTAATCTGTGCCTTATCTAGAAATTTTGGCATGAAATTAAATCTGGCTGCTTGTTTACATTCAAAGTCCATATATATCATGCTGAAATCAATGAACACCATATATAGAGAACTAGTACTAATTTATGTTCTGAACATGCATGGTTTGTAATGTCTAAATCAAAGTCATCTTGTATTGTTTCTGGTTGATTTTGCTGTGCTGACTGCTCACAACAAATATATATCTTTCAGACTCGATACATAAAGGACCGCAAGAGATTATATGGTAGGATACTGGATAGTAACATTGTCAAGTCCTCCATTCAAGCAAAGTCCAAGGATCGGTCCGAGATGGAGTAGTTTGTCCTGCCTGTGCAATGTTCTTTCCAGCATCTCAGCTGTGTACTCTAATAACTGGAGTATTCTGTAGATTCTTTTCAATTAAACTACTCCAGAGATGAGTCTTTTCCATTAAATAAATCTAAATGAAACATTAGATGAAACTTGCCAGAGATCATTTAAATATTGTAGTAACTATTTGGCACAAATATTGTCATGCATCAGTAGTAGCATTAGATGAAACTTTAATAGTAGGACTTGCTGTTATAGTGGGACTTATCTCTGTAATTTAGCCAAACTTCATGTCACCATGCGACTAATGTTTTTCTCAGAATTCTTTTCTATTTGTGTGGTGCTAAACTGCCAATATAAGACGATTTGTCTTGTTGAACAACACCACAATTGCATTGTTGTATGTTATTTAGGGTTGTCCCAGTTGCATAAGACCTGGAGTAAGAACAGGTCCAGTACTAATTTTGTGTCTGTGTGCATGTACATGTGCACTTGGGCCTTCTATATACACATAATTCAGAGCATCTTTTACTGTGCATTTTGTTTCTTTGCTTAGTACAGAATGTATTGCAAGTGTTGTTCATTTTTTCCTTTTGTCTAAATATATCACAAAAAGTTATGTATGGAGTAGTGATTTTCTAATGTCCTCTTAGGTTACCAAATGGATGAAGCGAAATCTTGTGTGACCCCGTAGCATAGCACGGGCATCCTACTAGTTAGTATGATAAGTATGTGTTAGGTTTGTCCAGTCCATCAATGTCGATAAATGTGTTGTGGTCTGTGAATGTGTATAGATTTTTTTTAAATTTTGTTGGCTGTTGCAACACTTGGATTATTTATTAATATAACCAAGCAGCGATGCTTCCATTTTAACACATGTACTAGTGTGCTAAAACTACTACTGTACCTGCTTCTTCTTAGCCTGAGTAGTACATCAGGCTTGTATTAACTTGTGTTAATTATATTAACTTGTAGCCTAGTCACTGCAGTCATCTTGTGCTTTTATCTTCTCTGTGATGTCATGTGCCTTTGAGTCTACTTATTGAAGACCTTATGCTCATATATCTTTTTAGTCCCTCTATTTCCATAAATGTGACACTGTTTTGTTTCTAAATACTTGACACATACAAGTTTGAGGGCATTATCCTAAACCCCTGCTATGATTGATCCATCTCCTCTACTTTGTTACTTGTGCTTAATTGAGACCTTACTCAAGGGTAGTGTTTGTGCCATCATATATAAATGATATGGCCGCTTACTTTAATATGTGTGTTGACTCAAAACTGTCAAAATATCTAGAAAGAGAGTGAACTCACTTCACAGATTCTTTCAATCTTCAATGGTTATAGTTTTTGCATTATAGATTCTTAATCTCGGCTGATTCCAGATTCTTCCAAGTGCTAGCTAGCTCCAAAAGCAAATCTTCTTCATTTGGAAGATGCAACATTCTATCAGAATCCATTCTCCTGCTCTTTTTCTTGTATTGTATGTCATCCATTGTTCAAACCCATTGGCAAGTTCTTGTGGTATGTCGTTCTGTTTAGAAGTGCATTTTTATTTTAGGATTTGCTTCCTGTGTGGTACCGGATGGCTGAGTATTAAAACAATTTGGTTACTATCGGAAGCACTTTAATTCTCTGGAATTAAACTTTGACAAGCATGCATATATGTGTTCATTTTTTCTGGATTACGTGATGGCATTCTACGATTCTGTTTAACAACTTCTGTATTATCTTCTTATTTCTCTTGTCCTTGTGCAGCAGGATTTGATTCGGTGCAAGGGGTTCATTGTGCCAGGCTCCTCTTTTCTGCTGCTTCCATGCAACGGTGGTGGCGGTGGTGTTGTTTGGCATTGGCTACAAAAACACCCAAGGTGAGATCCTTTCTGTCCTCTGCTCCCCACCTCCGTGGTTGGTCTGAGTTTGTCGTGGCCATGGAGATGTGGTTTGTGTCTAACTGTTGTGTAGAGATGCATGTTCTTGGATCCTTGCTGTATATCTTTGTATCGCCTTCTTTGCAAGCTACCCGTTTTGTTTACCTTTTGTATAATCCCAAAAAGGTTTTCAGGTTTTATAGCAAAGCAGAAGCCTATTGTGTTCATATGTTTCACTGAGGAAAACTTCAAATCTTAGTCTGTAGAGAAAATGCTTTGTGTCACATGCTCAACACACTTTGAACTATATACCTGGTTCAGTTTTAGAGAAATATGCTCCTTGTTGTTTAACACACTTACTGAACTAATTAGCCTACTGACTAACTACCATCAGTATCCACCAAACGCTTGTGGAAATAACTTTTGCTAATAATCCTTTGTTTTAAACAAGTACTAATATTTTGGTAGGACAAGAAGTTTCAAATTCTTATGCTGGTTTATGTTCTCTTTTTAGGTTATGAGAAGATATGTTGCTGGAAAGATGCTCTTAGCAAACTGGAAGGGCTGCAACCAAATCCAATCGACAACATGGCAGTGGTCTCTGAATATCTAAGTTAGTGATCATCTTTCCAGCGATTCCTTTTCTGTTTGGCCTTCTCGTAGGTAGTGTACATTAGTTGTTTGTTGGAGTTGTGATGGCAATATATCTTTTTTGTTGCTTCGCTGTCGTTTGATATAGATGACATTCTTTTTAGTTGCTGCTGCTTATGTATAGATAATCTGATGAAGATGTACATATGATATATGGTTGTACGGCGAAACAAATATTGCTTTGATAGCAAAATAAAAAACTTGTATATTTCTCTTTTGTCCAGTCCTATGAATTAGCGGACTGAAAATATTGATAGGCTGGAAGAGGCTTTGGCCCAAACAATGTTGGACAAAGATAAAACAAAAAAAGTCTTAAAAATAGAAAATGGACCACAAAAAGGCTGAGGCCTAGAAAATGGAAAAGGCTTAGAAAACAAAAAAGGCCAAATTGTTGGGCTAGGACCATGTAGCTAGCAAAAATTAACGGGGAAAAACATAAAATGGGCTGAATTAATGGGCTTGGCCCATGTAAAACCCCCAATTGGACCGGGCTGATTCTAATCAACGACCTTCTCATTTGGTCGCAATTTTACCACGTCAGCTTGCCATGTCAGATCCGACGTGGCCTGGGCAGGTAGCTAGCGACCAAAACAGAAGGTCATAGAACCAATGACCTTTTGTTTTGGTCGTAAACATCTACGACCTTCTCACAGAGAAATTCGCTAATTTCAGTTTATGACCGCCAGCTTTTGACCTTCTGTTTTGGTCACAAAAAGGTCGCAAATAAAAAACTATGACCTTTCAGTGGCCAATAGTGAGGGTCACAAGTTGACATACTTCTTGTAGTGCTTAAGTTAACCATTAATTAACAATACTCAGAACTGTCATGAATACACTCAAACCCAATCCACGTCTACGAGCATAGCGTAGCAGTATAAGCAACGTAGAAGTAACTCCCAAAGGTTTGATAATAAAACAGGTGATAGGTTCTACCTCATCATCTACTTCCCAATACACACATGTTATCAGTCCTACTCATGCAATGTTTGAGGGTTAAAACTAATGCATAAAAACTGGGTAATGAAAAGCATGATCAAACTGTTACTAGCCTTGCTGATGATCCGCGAAACCTAGAGACTCAAAGTAGCACGCTTCGCGCTCCGGGTACTATATCATAAACAAACAAACATACAATAAGCAATCAAGCAAGGGGCACGGGTAAAACTCAAATAAGAGATCTAACTAGAAAGTTCAACTTAAGAACTCCGGTTTGGAAAAAGAATCAAATCAACCGAAGCAACAAAACTCAAACGGCGAAAGAAACAGGCTTCCTTTACTAATCTGGACTAAAGTCAAATTTTACAGTAGCAAAATCTTGTTTAAGTTTGTTAAACAGAAAGAGGGCTTCGAGACGAAACTCTAGGCGCTTGAATCGCCTGATTCCAATAAACGAGCGAAAAGTTAAACTAAAACGAAAATCAAATCAGAAATCGCGATCGTAAATAATCGCGGAAAATCCAAGAAAAAGAAAAACTGACAAACATGCTAACGAATGAATGTTCGCTGTCTGCGGCTAAACGGTGAAAACCGTTCGTTAAAACAAACGAACGAGTGGGCGTTCGCTAAATAAATAAACCGTCAAAAAACCAATCTATCGAAAATAAACCGAAGAAAATAAAAAACCGGGGTTATCCGTAGAAAATCGACCAGTCAACGGCGAGATCCGGCGCGGCGGCGGTGGCGGCGGCGGCAGCGGCAGGCGGCGGCTAGGACTGATGGGGCGGGGCAGGCTGTGGGGTGTAGGGCGGCGGCTTATAAAGGGCCGGCCCGAGGTCTCCTGGTCGGGTACGGCCCAAAGTCGGTTTCTCTTTTTTTTCAATTAATCCGATGTGCAGAAAAAGAAAGAAAAGAAGTACTAAACGGACTCCAAAAATCCCTAAATAAAATTTCCCCGTCCTCTAAAAATAGGCCGGACAAGGTGAACATTTATTTGGGCCTAAAATTAAATTTTGAAAAACGCACATTTTTCCTAATTCAAATAAAATAGCGATAAAACTCCGAATAAAAATCTTATTTGATTTTAATATTAAATCTCTGATATTTCTTTATTTTGAGGAAGTCATTTTATCCTCTCTTTTATTTTTATAAAATAAATATTCAAAGAGAAAATACTTAAAATCAAACGACCCTCTTTTCAAAATTCGAGAAAACTCGAATATGAAAATAATGAAATCCCCAACTCTCTCCGTGGGTCCTTGGGTTGCGTAGAATTTCGTGGACCAACCAAAGTGCAATAAATATGATATGCAATGATGATGTAATGTATAACATTCCAAATTGAAAATTTGGGATGTTAAAAACCTACCCCCCTTAAGATGAATCTTGCCCTCGAGATTCGGGTTGGCTAGAAAATAGGTGAGAGTGATCCTTCCGTAGGTCTTCCTCTCGTTCCCAGGTGGCTTCATCTTTAGTATGGTGACTCCATTGAGCTTTGCAAAGCTTGATTACTTTGTTGCGTGTGACGCTGGCAAAATCAAGAATCTTAACTGGCTTCTCCTCGTAGGTCAAATTGCTATCTAACTGTATCGCTTCCAGCGGTACTATATCTCTTAGAGGAATATCAACCATCTCTGCGTGATACTTCTTCAACTGACAAACGTGGAACACATCGTGAACTTCAGACAATCCTTCGGGTAATTCCAACTTGTAAGCAACTTCTCCCATACGTTCCAAAACTTTGTATGGTCCCACAAAACATGGCGCTAACTTTCCCTTAAGTCCAAAGCGCTTCACTCCTCGAAGTGGGGATACACGAAGATACACTCTGTCTTCGACTTCATAAACTGTCTCCTTGCATTTTGAATCCACATAACTCTTCTGCCTGGATTGGGCTACCTTGAGTCTATTGCGAATCAGCTTAACCTTCTCTTCAGACTCTTTAATCAAATCTGGTCCAAATAACTATCGGTCTCCAACTTTGTCCCACAACAACGGTGTTCTGCACCTTCTTCCATACAATGCTTCGAAAGGGGCCATCTTCAAACTGGCTTGATAACTGTTTTTATAAGAGAATTCCGCATACGGCAAATTATCGTCCCAACTAGATGCATATCTAGTGCATAAACTCTCAACATGTCCTCCAGAATCTGATTGACTCTCTCAGTCTGTCCATCTGTCTACGGGTGAAAAGCTGTACTAAACTCTAGCCTGGTTCCCAAAGTTTCATGCAATTGATTCCAAAACTTTGAGGTAAACTGGGTTCCTCTATCTGATACAATGGTCCTCAGAACTCCATGCAAACTTACGATCCTGGTCATGTATATCTTTGCCAACTTATCACTGGTGTAAGTGGTCTTTACTGGGATGAAACGAGCTACTTTCGTCAAACGATCGACTACAACCCATATCGAGTCATAGCCTGAACGAGTCCTGGGTAATCCCATAATAAAGTCCATTTCTAGCTTATCCCACTTCCATTCGGGTATCGCCAATGGTTGTAGCAATCCTGCTGGCTTCTGATGCTCTGCCTTCACTCTCTGACATACATTACAAACTACTACATACTCTGTAATATCTTTCTTCATTCTGGTCCACCAGAAACTATCCTTCAAATCTCGATACATCTTGGTATTTCCTGGGTGAATCGAATATGGCGAATCATGGGCCTCTTGCAGAATCAACTTCCCTATCTCCTGATCATTTGGCACATATACGCGGTCCTCAAACCATAAGGTATCGTGCTCATCCTCACGAAATCCTTTAGCTCTTCCTTTGCTCATTCTTTCCTTTATCTCGGCAATCTCCTTGTCCATCTTCTGAGCTTCTCTGATCTTATCCATCAAAGTAGACTGAATCTCCAAAGCTGCTACATAACCTCTCGGAACTATCTCCAAACATAGCTTGCGAAGGTCTTCTGCCAACTCCTTGGGTAATTCTCTGGTCATGAGTGTATTGACATGACTTTTTCGGCTCAATGCATCGGCTACTACGTTAGCCTTTCCAGGATGATAATGCAATCTCATATCATAATCCTTAATGAGTTCCAACTATCTCCTCTACTTGAGATTCAACTCCTTCTGCGTGAAGATATACTTCAAACTCTTGTGATCCGTGTATACCTCACAATGGTTTCCTATGAGAAAATGTCTCCAAGTCTTCAACGCATGTACTACGGCTGCTAACTCCAAATCATGCGTAGCATAATTTAACTCATGGGGTTTAAGCTATCGTGAGGCATATGAAACAACTCTTCCCTCTTGCATAAGTACGGCTCCAAGTCCTCGACGAGAAGCATCACAATACACTTCATAATCCTTGCGTTGATCTGGCAGAATCAATACTGGCGTTGTAACCAATCATCTCTTCAACTCCGGAAAACTGGCCTCAGATTCCTCAGTCCATTTGAACTTAGTGTCCTTTTTTAACAACTCCGTCATAGGCTTTGCAATCTTTGAGAAATTCTCAATGAATCTCCGGTAGTATCCCGCGAGTCCAAGAAAACTCCGGATTTCTCCAACTGACATGGATGACTCCCAATTTGTCATAGTGACAACCTTGGTGGGGTCTACCGCTATTCCTTCTCTGGATATAACATGTCCAAGAAATCCAACTTCCTTCAACCAAAACTCACACTTGCTGAACTTGGCGTATAACTGATGTTCTCTGAGCTTCCCAAGTACCAGACGCAAATGCTCTTTATGTTCTTCTTCATTCTTCGAGTAGACCAGAATGTCATCAATGAACACCACGACGAACTTATCCAAAAACTCCATAAACACTTTATTCATCATGTTCATAAAATAGGCAGGTGCGTTAGTCAGGACAAATGACATAACGATATACTCATATAGCCCATACCTCGTGGTAAAAGCTGTCTTAGGTATATCCTACTCTCGAATCTTTAGCTGGTGGTACCCCGATCTCAGATCGATCTTGGAAAACACCTTAGCTCCTTGCAGCTGGTCAAACAAATCATTGATCATCGACAGTGGGTACTTGTTCTTGATCGTCACCTCATTCAATCCTCGATAATCAATAACCATCCTCAACAATCCATCCTTGTTTTCCACTAGAAGTACTGGGGATCCCCAAGGTGACGAACTTGGGCGGATATAACCTTTATCCAGTAACTCCTTAATCTGCTTCTAATTTCCTCCAAATCCTTTGCGGGAATTCTGTACGGTCTCTTAGATATGGGCCCTGTGCCTGTCAAAAGCTCAATCAAAAATTCAATGTCTCTATCCGGGGGCATGCCTGGCAACTCTTCTGGAAATACATCTGGAAAATCCTTCACCACTAGTACTTCCTCCTGTACAACTCCTGATAAGGAATTTACTTGAGTCCTATTCGGCACATGCCAAGATACATATTTGATCCTTCTTCCTTCTGGGGTGGTGAGCAAAATCGACTTACTGGCGCAGTCAATGCTCCCTCCATACTTCGATAACCAATCCATGCCTAATATCACATCCTATCCTTGTGACTCCAATACTATTAGGTCTAAGGGGAACAGGTAGTTACCAATCCTTAATGGTAACCGATCACACCATAGGCTAGCCATATACTCTGCTCCTGGCGAGGTTACTAACATGGGTGACCTAAGGGCTTGGGTTGGTAGTTTAAACTTATCCACAAATCCCCTTGATATGTATGAATGCAATGCACCAATATCAAAAAGTACGACTGCAGTAAATGACTTAACTAAAACTTACCTATTACTGTATCTGGCTGGGCTTCAACCTCCTCCACGTTAACGTGGTTCACTTGTCCCCTGGTGAAAGGGTTGGGATTCTTCCCAGAGCTTCCATTGCCGTTTCCATTCTTAGCTTCAGGACATTCATTGGTGTAATGTCCGGTCTTCTGACACTTGTATCAAGTAACATGGCTGAAATCTTTCTTGGCGGGTGTTGCCGGGTTGGAACGGTTCTGTCCGCTACTTCTTCCATTACCATTCCCATTCTTGGGGCCACTATATTTGTGTGAACTTTCTCCATTATGAGTGTGGCTTCCATGGTTATGTACAAGTCCTCCCGAGTTCGATGTGAATCGGGGTCTCTGCTGAGCTCCAGAATTATACTTCCCTTATCCATATTTCCTCTTGTGGCTGTCAATCTGCTGTTGCTTCCCTTCAAGCATGAGAGCTCTATCTGCCAACTCCTGGTAGTTATTGAAGTTTGCCACCATCAACTGCATGCTCAACTCATCATTCAGCCCTTCCAGAAACTTCTCCTTCTTAATTGCATCTGTAGTGACGTCATCTGGGGCATAACGTGCTAGCTTACTAAAGTCATCCACATACTGGCCAACTGTGCGTCCTCCTTGGTGTAAGTTGCGAAACTCATGCTTCTTCATGGCCATAGCTCCTGCTGATACATGGGCAGTGAGAAAAGCCTGCTGGAACTGGTCCCATGTAACATTGGCTGTAGGATAGGTGACAGTGTAATTCTCCCACCATGAGGCTGCTGGTCCATACAATTGGTGCACGGCAAAATGCACTTTCTCATCCGTGCATCCTGCAGTGGTTAACTCCCTTCCAATCCTGCGGAGCCAATCATCTGCTACTATTGGCTCGGTGCTACTGGAGAACACCGGCGGCCGCAACCTCAGAAAACGGGCTAAGTTGTCGATTGGGGGTGGTGGTGGTGGTGGGTTGTTGTTGTTGTTGTTGTTGTTGCCTTGGTTCTGAACTAACAACTGCATCAAGGTATTCTGCTGCTGGATCAACTGAGTGAGCTTCGGTGTAGAAGTAAATCCGGGATCACGTCTCGGAGGCATCTATTGGGTTTAGAAAAGATGAGAAAACAGAGTAGAATGAGGTCTAGGGGGAAAACACTACCCATATGCATGTGAGACAAACACAATCATATCACTCAATCAAATCAAACAAGGGCATACAGTCGGTCTAGAACTATCGTTACAAAAGTGCTTGGACTATACTATTTACATGGTGGAATACTACTACTAATATGGTGGTCTACTAGAAATATTGATCGGTCAAAGACTCCATGATATTTGCCCCGGCTTCATCAACATAGTCATCATCGCTATCGTCAGGGTCCGAGTTAGTGTCGTCGATGATGATGTGGTCTTCGGAACGAATCTCCTTGGGTTCATCGTCTTCTCCTCCTGGCGCGGGGTCTCCCATGAAAACTCCTAGCTTCTTTGTCAGGTCGTCATTCTTCTCCACTAGTACGATGATTTCCTCCTCATAATCTTCGCGAGTAGCCTTGAGTTCTTCCTCCAGCTCCGTGATCCTTGTCATTGCCTTTTTCAGATCTATCATGCATGCGCACATCTCATTCTCTTGATGGCGAATATGCTGGTTTAACTCCTGGATAAAAGCTGCAACGGATCTATCCTTCCTGGTACTGATCATCTCCCATTGCTCATCTCGGCGCCCACAAATCTGGTAGATAGTATCCTTAAGCTCCTTATGGTAAACTTCTCCAATGCGTCCCATGGTGATGTGGGCTGCCATAATCTTTCCTAGACTCCAGGTTGGTGCATCAAAGGAAAACTCTATGGGCTTAGTGACTGGCGTGAATGTCCTTCCTGGAACTTGAACTTGAATCATCCAACGCTCCTCTTCTGGTAAAGTGGCGTTGTAAGTCCCGGTGAAGTTTGGTATTCCAATGTTCAGGTACCTAGTAACTTCCTTCAAGTGGCGTTCAAAAGGGTTGTCTTCATCCGGTTGCATGAACTTGATCCTTGCATCCGCCATCCTAAAGAGTAGAAAATGGAGAGGAGTCAGAAATGAGAAGAGAGTAGTGTTCTAGGGCTTTAGCTTAGTGGTCGTGTCCTATAGTCAGCGTGTGCTCTGATACCAGCTTGTAGCGACCAGACCTCAACCAGTCTGACCTCTGTGCATAAGTGTCATCCCTGGATCGGTAATGCTAACATGCACAGTAGTTGAAGGATTTATAACAGAGTAGCAATCGCACACTTATTACAACGAATGTCTCAAAAGAGAACTTATTACAATAAATATGGCTTAAGGCCATCTAACACGATAACAACAGAAGGCTTGAAAGATTAAGTGAGTCCATCAACTCCAACGGCATCACTGAGTGAAAGACCACGACCTAAGGCTCCTTACTCGTCGTCTGAAAAGTTTGCAACATGATACGTTGCAACCCGAAAACGGGTCAGCACATGGAATATGCTGGCAATGTAACACAAGAGAGTAATTGAACAGAACAATGCTATCACTATATGCATATATGGCTGATGGAGGCTGTATGGTTAATATGTTTTGCGAAAAGCCAATTTTTCCCTACAACAAAGGAATATATTTTATTTAACTACAAAGTTTGTTGAAAACATTGAGAAGGTAAACTCCCTCTCAATCCCAATTAGAAGTAATCATTAACAACCCAATCAAATTTTATAATTAAGAGTGATGAGATCCACATGATAATCCAAGAACCAGATACTCAAGATGTCCATAACCGGGGACACGGCTAACCATGATTAGTTTGTACACTCTGCAGAGATTTGCACACTTTCCCCACAAGACTCGATCTCCTCCGTTGGATTTCTCGCACTACATGGTGTTTGAGAAATGGATGACCGAGACACAATCTTTCAGAAGCGTTAGCACCTTATGATGGATAGACAGTACCACCTACATCCCCTACATCTTCTAGTCTACCACTGTAAGAGTTCACACAACTTAATCAACTATGCCAGAGCCCATCACTACAAAAAAAAGACACATCCGTGACATTTTGGGCCGAACGAAATTTTTTTCTGTCATACATATGACACTTCTATGACGATAATTGTGACAAAACCCGGTATCATCATAGATGTGGTGGGCTCCTACTTCTATGAAAAAAATCATGACAGAAAATGGGCTTTTCGTCCTGGGCGGGCCGGAGATGCAGCTGCATGACATTATTTGGGCCGTCCATGACGGAAAAAACTGTGGTAGAAGCGAGGGCGAGGAAAATTTCGGGGAGTTCCCGGTTACGGTGGGAGGTCGGGGGCCGAGCGATGCACGTTTCTCTCATACACGTACGCGCATGTGTGCGAGGTGTTGGCTCTAACCGAACCCGAGCGAGGCGTTGGGCTCTAAATGAACCCGAGCGATTGCACTGCAGGCTATGCGTTACTGAACCCGAGCGATCGATCGATGGCTGTTAACTGAACCCGATAGAGCGATTCCTTCTCTACTGCTGCTAACTGAAGCCGATCGATGCTGCCTCTGGATGAACAGTGAGCGTTGAGGGGTGGTTGAACAGGAGCCCGTGGAGAGGGCTGGTTGAACAGTAGCCGGTGGAGTAGCGCGCGGTGGAGGCTGGGTGAACAGGAACCCGTGGATGAACAGTCGCAGGTGGAGGCTGGAGGAGGTCGACGGTGGATGAACAGTAGCTCGTGGAGGCTGGAGGGGGTCGATGGTTGAGATGAACAGTATCCCGTGGAGTCCCGTTTTGCGGTACGCCACACCCCTCCCGATGAACAGGACCCTCGTTTCGACCGTAGCGCTCCAACACAAGTCCGTTTCGTCCGTTTTGCGGTATGCCACACCCCTCCCGATGAAAAGGACCCCTAGTTCGACCATAGGAGGTCCGTTTCCTACGTTTTGCGGTACGCCAGACCCCTCCCGATCAACACGACCCTGCTCCGAATGTAGGAGGTCCATTTCCTCCGTTGTGCAGTACGCCAGGCCTCGTTTCTATCGCTTGTTCCGTCCAAGCCCTCCCGATGAACACGACCACGCATTCCGTTCCGACCCAGCCGGTTGGCTCCCACGCGTTCCGTTGCCTCCCCATGAACATGACGCATTCCGTTGGCTCCCCATGAACACGACGCATTCCGTTGCCTCCCCATGAACACGACAACGACACTGTTTCTCCATTCCGACCCAGCCATGTACACGAGCCCTGGCCGTACGTATGCGCGAGTAGGCGTTCGAGACCCCGCCTGTATGTACACATACGTGGCCGTATTTTCTTTCTTGCACCCTGGCCGCTGTAGGTACGTGTACATTATACGTGCGTGCCTCTACTACGACACATGCGTGCCTCTACTACGACACGTGCGCGCCTCTACATCGACCAGTATGTACGTACACGTTCGTGACCAGAATGACAACGCTACGTATGCTTCGACCAGGTGGGTCCCGACTGTCAGGCACTTCCTTGCCTGCGAAGATGTAGCTGGTGGGTCCCAGCAGTCAGGGGGCGAATCATTTTTTTTGCCTGGACGCACTTCCTTGCGTGCGAAGATGTAGCTGGTGGGTCCCAGCAGTCAGGGGGAAACATTTTTTCATGAAATACAGTGGTCCGTCTGGTGGGTCCCAGCTGTCAGGTGGAGGAATCATTATTTTCCGCGCAATAAGGAGGCACTTCCTTGCTGCGGCCGTGGACCCAGCTGTCAGCCTCTCCACGTACAGTCCACGTCTGATGGAAGTCGTTCCTTGACCACGTTGACCACGCCGGGCCGAGAGCACCAGGGCGGTGGACGACGGCGAGGCCTATGAAGGGGACGACACGGAGGCAGGGAAGACTCGGCAGTTGTTTCCCACGCGGAGGGGAGTACGACTGTATGAGGGTTTACTGGTTCGTCTGCCATCACCGGAGAATAACAGCAGGTGTGGGTGAGTAGAGGGATGTCTAGGCCAGCGATGGGAGTACGGTCGGCGGTGAGGCCTTTGCGGCAGCACAGCCGGCCGCGAGGAGGAGGGAGCAGGCAGTCCCGCCGGCGCTTGTTTGAGCGGCTGGAGCAGGAAGAGCAAAGATTGAAGAAGCACGACGGTCGTTGGATGGACATCCAACAGTCAGTGCTTGTGCGTCAACCTTTTTTTAGGAAAGCCTCAAATCTGTGGAAAACATCATACAACCCATCTGCCATTATTTCTAATAATTTACAGCCCATTTGCTAATTTTAAGGTTTTTTTGGAGCCCATATTCTTTTTGTTAGCATTACAACCCATATTGTGGCAACGGTTAAAAAATTATACGAAATTTTGCATATTTCGGTGCGGTCTGAACTTTTTTTAATCCCGAAATTTTGACTCACATTCAAACTGATTTTAAAAATAAATGTATATCAATATAAAATCCAACAAATTCTCCATGCATAAAAATTAATGTAATTTAAAATCTTGAAATGAAAAAAAAGATATTTGAAACTAATTGCCGGTTTGATGTGTTTTAAAAATGTACAACCCATTTCTCATTACTGATGGGCCATTTTCTCGGCCAACCGAATGAAAGCTCTCCTCGTCTTGAAAGATTTGCAGCCCAACAGGCCTGACAAAGTGACTTACTTGGCAAATCACAAAAAAACTGGGCTGTGGCCGTGGACCCAGCTGTCAGCCTCTCCACGTACAGTACTCTTCCGATGGAAGTCGTTCCTTGACCACGTTGACCACGCCGCGCGGAGAGCACCATGGCGGTGGACGACGGCGAGGCCTAGGAAGGGGACGACGCGACAGTGGAAGCCCGCATGGAGAGGACTACGAGGGTTCACTGGTTCAGCTGCAGTGTGAGGCTGCCGTCGCCACAGGGCCTGGCCAGCAGTGGGAATAGTAGGAGGCGGTGAGGCCTCTGCGGTAGCACAGCCGGCCACGGGAGGCAGGAGCATGCGGCACGACCGACGCTGCTTTTGGCGGCTGGAGCAAGAAGACCAGAGGTTGAAGAAGCACTACGACCGTTGGATGGACATCGTACGGTCACTGGAGCTAGAATTGTTCATATTGACTAAGTTGACAAAGCCCTTCGTCCCCGTCAACTTAGTAGGCCCACAAGTCAGCCTCCCAGCAAGGTGGGTCCCAGCTAGCCGGGGGAGTATTCATTTTTGTGTGCGTAATAAGGAGGAACTTCCGGTGGGTCCGAGCTGACAGCGGGGGGAATGTTTTTTCACGAACTATGGTGGCCTGTCTGGTGGGTCCCAACAGTCAGGGGGAAACGATTTTTTTCGCAAAATACTGGTGGCCGCCCGGTGGGTCCCTGCTGTCAGGTGGAGGAATCATTATTTTCCGCGTAATAAGGAGGCACTTCCTTGCTGCCGCCGTGGACCCAGCTGTCAGCCTCTCCACGTACAATCCACGTCCGATGGAAGATGTTCCTTCCACGTTGACCACGCCGCGCCGAGAGCACCAGGGCGGTGGATGACGGTGAGGCCTAGGAAGGGGACAACGCGGAGCCGGTGAAGACGTTGTAGTGGATGCTCACGCGGAGAGGAGTATGAGGGTTCACTCGTTCGGCTGCGGTGTGAGGCTGCCGTCGCCGCAGGGCCTGGCCAGCGGTGGGAATAGTAGGGGGCGGTGAGGCCTCCACGGCAGCACAGCCGGCCACGGGAGTCAGGAGCAGGCGGCACGACCGGCGGTGCTTTGGGCGGCTGGAGCAAGAAGACCAGAGGTTGAAGAAGCACTACGGCCGTTGGATGGACATCGTACGGTCACTGCAGCTAGAATCGTCTATATTGACTAAGTTGACAAAGCCCTTGGTACGTCAACTTAGTAGGCCCACAGGTCAGCTTCCGAAACGGTGCGCCCCAGATGTCAGGGGGAGGAATCATTTTTTGGGCGGGTGAAGCTAGAATATCCGAGATTGAAGAAGAAGCACGGCATCCGTTGGATGGACATCCAACGGCCACTGCTCCTAGAACCGTGTGTTGACTATAAGTTGACAAAGCCTTGCATATGCGTCAACTCTGTTTTTTTAGGGGACGCGTCAACTTAGTAAGGCCAGAAGTGTGTGGCAGAGAACTTATAGCCCATTTGAGATTTGTAAGAATGTGTAGCCCATTTTTGAATTCTAATGGAATTTACTACAACCCATTTACAGTTTGTTAAAAGTACAACCCATTTCAACCAACCGTTCAAAACAGAATTCAATAAAATTTCCCACATTTTGATGGGATCCGAAATATTTTTATCCGGAAATTTTTAGTCAGATTAAATACAATTTCAATATAAATTTATATTACGTAAAAATCCAACGAAACATTGCGCTCGCAACAATTAATTAAATTAAAATTTTCAATATCCAAAAATAATATTTTATAAAGTAATCACGTGTTTGGTGGATTTTTTATAGTTACTGCCCAGTTTTTATAATTACATCCCATTTATTTCTTAAAGCCCATTTTCTTGTTAAGCCTAATGCATCCGTCCTAGGAAAGATTTGCAGCCCAGCGGGGCGGAGAATAACAACTTGACCTTGCCTTGGTATTCCTAAAAAAAAGTATAGCTGGGCTAGCCATTTTCAGCTTGAAAATTTTTTAATATCTGGGCTGGATATCTGGCCTGGGCTAGACGGGCCACAGCCCGCCCAGTTAATACCTGCAGCGATGTTTTCGTTGTTGTTCAGAGGAGAAAAATTAATATCTAGGCTAAACATCAAAAAACTATGAAGTGCTCACACCTCAAAAACACAAATACTGCTCAAGCTACTTGGTCCCAGCTGTCGGCCGCTTCTTGTGCAATTCTCTCGTTTATTGACTAGTACTGCATAGGTTGACAATGGTGTGGGACCGTGATGTCAGGAAACCAGGGGGAAGCAAAATAAATAACTCCAGCGAGCGCTTCCACCTCTACCTTGTTGTCTCCTGTGGAAACCCCTTTCGTCCCTTTTTTGGTCGGGCAAGGACCAATGCATGCAGCACGTCCATGCGGTTATTAGGCAAGAAATAAAAGCGCTTTGCATGCTATGAATTACGATGGACTGCATGGGTAGCTAATAAGGCATCCTCTTAACTGTTGTGATTAAATGTTATGTTTAGAAGAGAGAAACATTCTTCTTTTCCACCAATCTGCTTGCACCTAGGTCGTGATGCACCTTCTAATACGACTTATTCACCTAGACGGAGGGACTATAGTTTTATACACACACACACACACACACAATAAGGAGGCACTTGCGTATGTGAGGCTATGGACCTGGTGGGTCCCCATTGTCATCCTCTCCAGGTAAAGTCATCTCCTCGCCCCCGCACGCTTTCCGTCCGAAACAGTTAGCGCCGCCCGCCCCGCTTCCCGGTGCAGGCAATTGCTCCGCCTTTAAACGACACAAGTGTCATCCGTTCATCCATCTGCCGCCCACATTAATGATACATGGTTGCCGAGGCAGCTACTCTGGCGCCACACGTCCGTCCCTCCGCCCGCCCACCATTGCTATATAAACTGCTGCGCCGGCCATAGCCGCAGTCATCCGCATCTATTCCCTTTCTCCTGTCCACACCACTACTGCCCACCATGGCTTCCTCGCGCTCTAGCGCTCTTCGGGATGGGCGGACGACGGACCACAAGGAGATGGCAGCCATTGCTGCCGACCGGCTGGCCGGCAGGCAGCCGGAGGACGACGACGTCCCAATGGAGAACATGGTAGTTGACGATCCGGCGCCAACCCCCTTCTCCGTGCCATCCTCGCCGGTGCATTGCACCATGACCATCGGCAAGGCCCGTGCCCAATATATGGACAGTGTGAGGCAGATGCGTCAAGAGCAGTTCTGGGAAGCGCAGGCCGACGCCGCCTACAACCACCATCTCCTCCAGGAGCACCTGCAGGCGGAGGAGCAGATCGCCGCGGAGCGGGCGGAGCAGGAGGCGCTGCTCGACTCGTACCGCTCCGCCCGCAAGGGCCGCCTCGAGCGCTGGCGGGACCGCATGCGGGTGGCGGAGGCTGCGGCCGCCTACAAAGAGGCTAGCAAAGAGGGCGATGAAGAGGGCGAGGCATTGTTTGGCGAGACCGAGGACGAGGCAGAGGACAATGCCAGCTCCGACGAGTCCCCGCTCCGCTGGCGTCGACGAGGCCCTGCTCCGTCGAGGCCTCGCGGCGCCAACTACGAGGCAGAGGACACCGCTGGCTCCGCCAAGGCCCCGCCCCGCCAACAATGAGGCAGAGGACATCGCCGGCTCAGCCGAGGCCCCACCCTGTCGGCAACGCGGGGGAGGATTTCCACTGCTCCGCTGAGGCGCCGCCCGCCGGCAATGAGACATAGGACATCGCGGGCTCCGCCGAGGCCCCGCTCCGCTGCCAATGAGGCCGCGCCACACAGAAAACGAGGAAGAGTAGAACACGGTAGGTTGCCGCCGCTTGGGTCCAAGTAAGGCCACCGCTGCTACCCTCCTGTTGAAGCCAAGCTAGGCGGGTTGACCATTGACGTCCGGTTAGCTTCTTGGCGGCGACGTGAAGTCGGGGAGTTCTGCTGGAGAATAACACTGCTTCTACTTAACTGCTGGTGCAGTTGGCTGACTGACATGTGGGCTCAACAGGCTACATGTCAGTTACGCAACTATACCTGTAGTTAACTCACTGAAACTTCTGTTTGGCTCAGCAGGACACAGGTGGGTAGCTTCGGTTGATTAATTATACCTCCAGCGCACCCCTTTTTAGTTGAAGAATGTATGAAATGTAATGAAATCTGGCATGTTTAGATGAAATCCGACCATGTATGAATGAATTTATTTCGATTAGTTCGAATTCCTGTATCACTGGCATTGGATGAACATGCAAAACAATATATACTAGCATTATTCCCAGGGTGATCACCTCGTTTGCAGCAGTTTCACATGTACTCCCTCCGGTCCTTTCTAGTCTGCATACAAGTTTTGTCTGCAGTCAAAATATCTCTACTTTGACCAATCTTATACAAAAAAGTATGCACTTTCACAATGTGCAAAGTAAAAAGGAACAGAAGGAGTACAAAGAGTTTGAGCAGGTTTTTAGCATTTCTGTACATTGCAATCAAACACACAGGCCTGGCAATTCATAGAGAACATTCAAAACAATCAATGATTATGCATCTCAGCGACTCACATGTCAGAGGCAATATTTACTTCACAACTAAAGAATAAAGAAAAAATTGATCGACGCTGCTGACAGCAAGGGCGTCCCATTCGAAAATATCAAACACATGTCTTGCTAAAATCAATGAGCAAAATTTGACAAGGTTGTCCCATTCCAAAATATCAAATGCCTACGATTGTGGAATGGGCAGGGTTTGCCATCAGTTCGGACATTGACATGGCACCTTGTGCTAAATAAACCAGCTGTTCTTTTTGTGCAGTTCCATCAAAATCAACCAAATTCGCGCGTAGCTTGTATGATTTCGCCCTTATATGTTGCAACGCCTTGAACTTATTGGCACCTCCTGTCTTGTGGTGGAAATGAATGATTCGATGTATTCATGAACATTCTGTGTAGTTCCCATTGAAATCAAGCTGAGCACCCCTGTTTGCACAAGTACAAAAAAAGTGATTAGTATAGAGCAAACTGTACTATGAATTGACAGTTTCAACAGGCACATACATGGTCCATGTAGAGCACACTTTTAGAAAAATGGAACTCACCAGAAAGAATCCTAGAACAACATTGTACTCGCGCATCACAGCAAAAAATGGAGATTTTGTCAGTCTTTCTGAGCTGAAGTTAGTTTGGTCTTGTGGGGAGTAATGTAACCATCCTTCAACTGCTCCTTCTGATGATAAGATAGACATGGCTTCTTCATCCTGGCATAATCGAAACTAGTCACTTCACATACTCCATATTCTTCTTCAGAGGAAGATGATCCTGTTGTGCAAAGACAAGAGGACTACTAAATGCTAGCATCACTGTTTGCTCAAAAAAAGGAAAAGGAATATTTAAAACAACACAGATGAAGCACTTCTCAAGGACAATACCACTTTTTCATGACAGTATCTAAACAGTAGCACAACACCAATAGAGATGACAAAGCTCAATCATATGGATGAAATCAGTGGGCGAGTACCAACCTTTGTCAGGAGGCTTATTGTGTAGAGCATACAGATGAAGCAATTGTCCGGAACCATCTGTTGCAATCTACGGTGGTGGCCATGCTTACTATATACTCCTCGATTAGTTTAATGTTTCCAACATCTTCTTGTGCAGTTCCACTAAAATATATGGTATCTTCAAAGAAGATCCCTGTTTGCACAAGTAGAGATAATTACATATTACATTAAGAGTGGCATCAAATCAGTGGCAAAACAATTGCTCGTTCCAGCCATAGCAATAAATTAAGATGCAAAACTATATCATTACTTGTGTCATCACAGTTCCAGTGCTTCATTACAGCACCGGGAGTTGATTTTTGTTTTTCTTCCCCTTGTTCTTCCCCTTCATCACTTGGTTCAATAACAAACAAGCTTCGCCTTCAATGTAAGATTTGGCATGTCAATTAGGGAGCATAAGTATAGTACTAAACTTAATTTTCTGATGAAAGTGGCAAAATACAGGCCAGCAGTTGTGAAATATCCTTATCTTACCTCAATGGGATATTACGGTGCACATACAGATTGGAAGTCTTGTCTCCATTTGTGCAGTTTACTAAAATCAAGCAACATTATCATACAAGTAGCACAACTTATGAATGCACACTGCAGAATCATGTGAAAGAAGGCTAGTACTGACCTCTCATGATGCAGAATTCAAACAACTCACAAGAAGAAGATCTGAACCAAATTCACCTTAACGGATAGGAAGTGAGATCTCCTCTTGTGCAGTTCCACTAAGATCAAGCAATCAAGCAACGTTGTCGGTGTGACATTTTGGATGAACTTCACAAAACACTCTTAAAACAAAAGTGTTTTGTGCAGTGCAACAAAAGGTCACAATGGCAACGAGGTGAAGCAGATAACCCTGTTTACACAAAGGTGCAAAGGAAACAATTAGTGGTCAATAACGATGGATGACACAAAAGCCAACAAAAAGAAGCATCTACCTTATCTAAATGGGAAAGAAAGCAAGACAGCAGCATTTCTCAAACGGTGGCATTGATTAATATTAACATAGAGATTATATTAACAATAAAATTCATTAAACATGTAATTTGCTTTTAACTATGGCATTGCATCAATTTTCCAGCGGCATTATTATAGGGTGTTTGTTTACAGGGACATTTTGGTGTAGGGACTAAAAAAACTCCGTGTCAGTCCCATCTAAACCAAAGAGGAGGACTTTTAGGGACTAAAAGTGGGCATTTGGGACTAAAGAAATAAGACCCTGAGGGAGTCTTTTTGGGACTTTTTCCAACAGTTTCCCCTACCACGCATCGCGCCTTGTCTCTATTAGTTCATTACTAGGGGTAACATGGTCTTTTAGCATGTCATTTAATAACGTCTAGTCCATATTTAGTCCCTGGAACCCAGCAGGTAGGGACTAGGGAGTTTTTAACCAAACAGGGCCTTAGATTAACAACAGCTAATGAGTTGCACGGGACAGTGGACGCACCAGCACCATGTGCATCTACCGACGTACTGTGGTCATGCATAGTCTGTTGCAATAAAGAAAAAGCAACCAAGGAGCATATTTGTGTTGGTCCCAGTTTTGTTATCTTTAGTCGCCTTTCCCTATGTGAGCGCATCAAATCTAGTCCCGCTCAAACTCTACAGCCTTGTCCCTTCCTTTCCTTTTTGAAATAATACTTTCGCCCCTTCCTTTCCTCTTTGAACCATGTCCTAGATTTATGCGATACAACTTTCCCCACTACTTTCCCCCATTCCTTTCCTCTTTGAACCATGTCCTAGATTAATGCTATACAACTTTCCCCCTTCATTTCCTCTTTGAACCACGTCCTAGATTCATGCTATATACAACTTTTCCCACTACTTTCCCCCACTCCTTTCCTCTTTGAACCACGTCCTAGATTCATGGTATACATGCAGCTAGAGCAATGCATGTGGAGTAAGTAAATTATACCTTAAGGGTCTTGGGGCGTGGTTCGGTGGGCGACGGGACGACGGCGAAGAAGAAGGGGTCGGAGGCCCTCCCGCGCCGCCGTTGGGTGGAAAGTGAACAACTGCGCCGGTAGTCCCTCGCCGATGGCGACAGCGTTAAGCCTCCTTCCCTTCCCGGCAGACAGATCCTGCCGGCTCTATGAGCAGCAGTGAGGGGAGAGAGAGGCCAACGAAGTCTTGTTTAGATCTGGAGAGGGCGAGAGAGTGTGAAGAGAGCAACTACAAGCGCTGAGGCTCCAGCGGGAGAGGGCGAGAGAGTGAGCGAACATGCTAACCAGCTACACAACCCTCCTGTTATGTTCAACGAGAGGGAAATAACCTTTTATACATTCCTGCATTCGTGTGACAAGCATGTCGTGTTTTTTTGTGTGTGTGGGAGTCATTGGGATTTCAATCATAATCATGTCATGTGGCTTTGGTGGTAAGACTATCCACAGTGGTGCAGAAATAATGCAGCCTTAGTCACCTTACCTCTCTCCACGTAGTACGTTGGGTCCCACCAGTCAGAGGGTGAAACAAACAAATTAATAAGAAAAAATAAAAGCGCCAGCGGTGTATCTTACCTCACACATCTCGCTACTGCTCGGGAACACTGTCCAATTGATCCCTCTGTTCGCTCACATACTATTTTAGGTGAATCCTTATTATAACATGCACACAAATTTTGGGCACTTGTATTCGACTTAAGTCAGTGTGCCACCGTATCTCGTATACTTACTACTCCCTCCGTCTAGGTGTAATAAGTCACGTTAGAAGGTGCAATTGGACCAAGGTGCGTGCGTGTGCATGTGTGTGTGTGTGTGTGTGTTTAACACCATGTGTGTGTTAAAGAGAGCGACAGATCGACCTACTCCTACAGAGAGATGTTGTGTAGTGTATGATTTTAGCCGCGAGAGTCGGTGCATCCTCTCGTTTCCGGGCGTGTCCGGTAGGGACATGCGGACAGCTGCCACGCCCGCTCCTGACCAGCCTGGCCCACCCAAAGCCCCTCCATCGCCCGCGCGCGCTGACCGTTTCTCCAAAGAATCGGTGCCGCATTCATGCCCGGGCAGAGCGGACGTGACCTCTCACTGGCGCAAGAGTGATGGTTGCTTCGTCCATCCAACTTACTGCTGGGTCTATGTGATTTGACGGCTCATCGGTCTTTATTACTGAGGTGGTAGGACTGCTGGATGTCCCACGCTTTCGGTGAAAGGAGGTATACTACTACTACTAGAGTACAATTTTCTCCATTCTTACAGCGGAGGCGTTCAAGAGCAGTGAAAACACGCAGGCTCAGTGATTACATGGCCCACCTCACACTATCACCGTGTGACACCTAACTCTTTACATAGTACTCCCTCCGTTCCTAAATATTACTAGATGAGTCCCCGTGCGTTGGCGCGGAACAACGGTATATCTCTCTACGCAAAATTATCGATTTCATAGAACAAAAAAACTCTATAGCCGCATGACAAATGTGGTAGCCAAACTAAATAAACTCCCATCATCATTTAGATCATCCCACGTAAGGAAAAAAGATCAGCCAACTCCTACTACATAATGGGATTATATTTTTCTTTTTGACATGTTAATGGGACTTGAAAGCTCACTTACATGCATGCTACCTGTGCATGCTTGCATGCAGACATGTTGATGTGATTTAAAACCCACTCACTTGCATGTGGCACCGTATTTCTGCATGCTTGCATGTGGCTTAGTGCGGAGCCTCTCAACGTCAAGATCAGACGGCTATTATGGACTGATTTACTTCATCTAACAGCTACATCAATTTTGATGACATGGCTCAAGGAGAGGATAGTGAATTCCTAGTAGTGGGGGCTAGCTATTAGTAGTAGATATAAGTCTTTGTAGAGATTCCACTACATACGGAACAAAATGAATGAATCTACACTTAAAATGCATCTATATACATCCGCATGTGGTTCATGGTGAAATCTCTACAAAGACTTATATTTAGGAACGGAGGAAGTACTAGTATAGTACGTACTGTAATTTATCAGCGAGATAAATTTTTACAATGCTATGAAGCTTCCAGCTTCTGTTACATGTATCTTGCGTCCAAGGTTGCCCGTTGCAACATTTCATCAAATACAAAGGAGACTAACATGCATGCTATGGCATCTCAATGATTGACAGATCGTAGCAAATACGTACTCCCTCCGTTCCAAAATAAGTTTCTCAACTTTGTGCAAACTTTAGTACAAAGTTGTACTAGTACTAAAGTTGACACTTATTTTGGAACAGAGGCAGCTAAAGAAAAAAACGATCCATGCAGTCCCTAGCCCTTGAACCGTGAACCCTGACCAGGCTTCAATTTGCTGGCTACGTTTGAGCTTCCTAATAAATGAAGTTTGCAACCTTTTGACCATCGGATCATTTTGTGCAGTTTCACCAAAATCGAGATGAGCATCCCTGTGGCAAAGAAATTGAATAAGAGTGATTAGAATAAGATTACTGGGACTAGTTGATGAGACATAAACTCATCGCAAATACAATATGTAGAAGCCAGTAGAGGTATGTGCAGGGCAAAGAAGTAGAGAAATATCCACAGGGAGTGATGTGGGCAGCTGCAGCAGTGGTGCAAGCCGGCTGTAAAGGGAGTTGTACCTGAGGGACGTAGCTTAACCTTGAGGAGGGCGGCGGGAGGCGGAAACTGCCCACGTCGCGGCAGTGAGCAAGGGACGAAGGCAACCTCACCGGCTTTGTGAGAGAGAACTGCGGGGACCCCTGATCGGGACGTACCGACAGTGGGTTTTCGCCGTCGGCGATGGCCACCGCATCTACACCAAGCATCCACCCCTTCCCCAAGCGGACGTGATCCGCCGGGATGTTAGAGATGTGGCCTCAGTCGCATTGTGCGAGAGAGTGTGAAGAGAGCAACCCCAGCAAGCAACCGTGTAGGCTGGCCCGTCCTGACTATGTATATAGTGGAGCGGTTTCCTTTTCTCTCCATATGAACCTATCATATTGCGTACGTGTCACTGAAGAAAAAAAACTTTATTTATAAATGACGCGACACCTACTACTCGTTCACCTATAACCTTGCACTTGGCATCTCCAAAATATTGACCTTGCGATTGGCTCTTCGCCTCTTTGGGAAGTCGAGCAATAATGGTAGTGCAGTATATATCGTTCTGGCTATATGAGACCGAATGAATTGTTGCACGTCCACCACGTGGGCGAGGGTCGAGGGGCGAGGGAGAGTGCTACATACGGAGCAAAATGAGTGAATCTACACTCTAAAATACGTCTATATACATCAGTGTTTGGAGTATGTACTAGTAGTTCATATTGAAATCTACTAAAGGACATATATATTCCAAACAATATGATATAATCTCTATAACCAAGGTAGTAGGGACGAGGAGTAACGGAGGGAGTAGTAAATTTTTCTCCTCGTCCTGTGAGCCACCGCGCGCATGGGCGAGGGAGCGGGCGTAAGGCATAGTAAGCAAGCTTCACCTCATCCTGCGAGCCACCGCGCCCGTGGGCGGGGGAGACGGCGTACTAAGCAAGCTTCTCCACATTCTGCGAGTTGACGTGACACATCAAAAGTACTCTAGTGTATAGAGCCTTGCCTCTAAGGTAGGCCCCACATGGTTTGCCTCTTTTTTTAACATAACACGTCAAGTCACAATTTGTTTGTTCACCCGTGGTAGACGATCCTCCGTCCACCAAGTGGACAACCAGTACATGTGCCAAATTACCACGTGGGCTGCCTTTTTCGTATAGAAATGAGCTCCACCGTGTACCCGCGCGGGTGTGGTTGGGAAAGAGACGGGAGTACGTGCGCCGTGCATGCACCTCTTCTCTTCGTGCACGTCCCCCACTTACGTGGGTGTGTGTGAGAGATACAAACCGCGTTCGTTAGTGTTTTTTGTTTTGGGGTGGGGGTGGGGTGGGGGTTGACTTTGTGAATTATTTGTGGGAATATGTGTCGATGACATCTCAAACATAATTTTGCATGCAATGTGTGTGAAATGGAGGCCTATCCATATCATACATAGAGGGTCGGGCAATCCACGAGAAGAGAGGGAGGGGTCCTAGCTATCGATAGAGTCGAAGAGAGGATCAAGTGGGTGGGTGCGAGATCGATGAAGAGAGCCATTGAAATTGTGTGTGTGTACAAGTCAAAGAAATAGGGAGACTGGCCTACCGGAACGTTAGAGGGCACACGTCAAGTTTGTGTGTGGCAGGGAGACATGACTAGAGCGCTCGATGTATCAGTGTGTGTGGGGGGGGGGGGGGATGGTGGGAGGGGTAGGCAGAGGCCTAACTATAGAGGTAGAATGACTCGTATATGTGTTGAGAAGGAGAGACCCAGCTATGTCTTGAGGGAGATCGGTCGACATCCATACATAACTGAAGGACGGGAAATATGAGGGGAGAGAGAGAGAGAGAGGAGAGAGAGAGGGAGGGAGAGGGAGGGAGAGGGGTAGAGTGCTGGATGGGTGATGGAGTTGCTTCTCGAAGATGGTGGGAGAGGCCTACTAGAAAAACTGAGGGTGGAACTGCAATGTTATCAATAAGAGTGGGGATGTGTTTCTGTGTGTGCCTGTGCGTGATAGATCTGTCGGGACGCATCCATGGATGATGAAGGGGAACCATGTGTTTGGTAAGCAAACCTAATTAGATCGGTAGATCAATTGTTGTTTGTCGGAGGAAGGGAGAGACACAACTAATGAGGTAGATCGATTGATGTGTGGGTAAAAACAAGTTATAAGGACCTAGCTAGCTATATGTATAGCGAGAGATCGGTCGATGTACGTCCATTTGTTAGAGGCAAATAAGGCCCAGCGAGACGGATAGACGAAGAGAATGGAGCTAGGAGGTGGTGCGAGAGGCCCAACTACTAGCTAGATACGGGGAGGAGTGTGCGGTTGTGAGAGCGATGAAAAGAGGGGCGAGCGTTTACACGTGTGTCTGACCGTATGAGAGACACGAGGCAAGGACACATAAAGGAGGAGATTGAAGGTGTGTTTGTATGTTGTAAGCAGGCATCGCTGGAGAGGTTTATCGATCGGTGTGTGTCGGAAAGGAGTTGTGGAGACTCTGGGAGAACGACCTAAAGAAAAAAATGAATGTGCCCGGTGGACAGAATGCCGAGGGAGGGGGAGGGCGTGTGCATGCACGAGAGAAAGTTAGTGGTAGCTACAAAGGTTAGAGGATTGTGTGGGTGTAAGAGACTAACAAAGATAATAATTTGATATGAAAGCGGATTCATATATTTGAATAGGAGATCATAGTGTTTTAAACATTGCATGCATGAATATAGCGGTGATACACGTGCTATGCACATGTTATACCATAATGTGATAATGCATGGTGTTTGCAACTCACAGCTAAATGCCGAACAATCTAAACCATACTATACATCAAACAATCTCACATTTTATTTGAATTTGTGATAATGTGTGGCGTTTGCAGCTTACAACTAAATATCGAACAATCTAAACAATACTATATATCGAACATTCTCACATTTTATTTGAATTTGTGGTAATGTGTGGTGTTTGCAACTCACATCTAAATACTTGTAGGCGTAGGGGGCGGGGCACCATACATAATGTGATAAACACATTATACATATGAGACATGGTTTAGATTATGAAGATCTAGCTAGAGCTAGAAATGTAATGTGATTTGTAATCAAAATAAAGTGGATTCAAAATATCTAGTTCGAGTTCATATAGTACACATAGTTCATATGTAACTCGAGACTAATCATGTGGTGTGCTGTGAAGATAATACACAAACGATGGTTTAACATGACAATAATGATGATTGTAGATCTTATTAAAACAGAGAAACGAATTCAAATGCTTTGACTTCACAACAATCATTACTGTAGATCTTATTCAAATAGAGAAACGAATTCAAATTTAGTTCATATTGAAGCGGTAGTATATACGTTTGGAATGCACTAAAACGTTCATTTGAGTAGTAGGTTGCATGCATTATACACGTAGCGAAATATTTTAACTGAACATAACATGAATTCAAAGTTTTGAATGACATTTGTAGGGTGCATTGATTTGGTACAGTACACGTTAGGCTTGTCCGGAAATTTCAACCCGTGCTTTGTTAGCCCGAAATATTTAAGATATCTTTGTCTCATTGTGCTCCGACAACTCCCTCCATCTCAACCCGCGCCTTGCTATTCCGAAATTACAACGCGCGCGAAAACTCCCACCTCCTGTGAAATCCCGACACGTGAAATGCCCGTGGTACCCCAGAACCGAAAGAACCGCCTCAAATCGGTGGGGGTACTTTCGTAACTTACCGCACATTTCGGACAAGCGCGTCTCTAAGACATGGTTCCCCACTACCATCCCATCCGCCCACCCATTCGTACACCGAGGCCGCGAAAACCCACGACGAAACCCCACTCCATGCTCCGTCCGCCACCCAGCCGGAGCCTCTTCCCCGACGACGTCGTCCACAGCAACACCTCGACGTCCCTCATCCACCGTACCAGATGAGGATCCATCGTCGATCTCATCGTCCCGCCGGTTCAGCCACCCCATCCTCCACCTCCAAGGAGCTTCCCCGATGTTCCCCTCGTCTTTCGCGCCACCTCCATTCCCACACCGCCGTCTTCACCTGCACCACCGGAAGAGCATCATCATCACCGTTTCCTCGGATGAAGTTGCGGCCTAATCGGCACCACCAAAGAGGTTGTACACTAATCGCCGCATTTTCTTCTTGATTCGATCTCACGGTGCTGCCGACGCTCGGTCCCGAGCCGACACGGCGCGGCTCCATCCACGGCGGCGTCGCTGGCCACTTCCTCCACGGCGTCGCTCCCTCGGCGGCGACGTCCACATCAGTAGGACCTGCTGCTGCTTTAGCTCTCGCTCGCGCTGCTGCTCTGCTCTTGCTCTCGGTCCCCTGCCTGGTCTGCTCTTGCTATTGCTCTTGCTCGCGCTGCTGCTCTCGCTCTTGCTCTTGCTTGAGATGCTGCTCCGATTTAGCTACACTTCACTCCGATGCCGCCGGGGTGAAGGAAGAACCAGCCGCAGCGGGAGGGGGGCTCGCCGGAGAGGTACCCCACTGTCTATCTTAGGGTTCAGGGTGGGGGCGGTGGTCGCCGGCGGTGGCGGGGCATTGGCGGGGCGATGGCGTGGGGATCGCTGGAGAAAAAGCTCGGCACGGGGGGGCGGGGCTAGAGGGATGGCCGGACCGGCGGAGGACCGGCGGTGGGGAGTGTTTTCGGGACGGGCGGGGTGGTGCACCGCCGGCCGCGGGCGGTAGGGGGCTGCTGTTTGGCCGGCTCAGGGGGGTGTAGGTTGAAGATGAACCGCATGCCCTCGATTTCGTATCCAACGGCTGCAAAATTGACTGACCAGAGATGAAAAAGTCAGTCGACTGACGTGTAGCCTCACCTTGCTAGTGCGTTCAGTTTCGATAGCAAAATTCAGTTTCGACAGCAAAATTCAGTTTCGATAGTTAAGTTCAGTTTCGACAGTTAAGTTCAGTTTCGACAGTTAAATTCAGTTTCGACAGTTAAGTTCAGAGATGAGCGGCTGGTGTATTTTACATCTAGCACTTTGTGGTTCTGTATTTTACATCATGTATTGGAGATGCTATTAGAATTCCACTCAGGTTAACGTTGTTCATTGTCTCTCTTGTCCTGCTTCAGCCTCGGCGTCGCACAACTCACCGGAGCTGCTCCAATGACGAAACCCTCCATCACAGCGGAGCAGTACCTCGGGCTCCATCTCTAGACACCTAAGATCTTCTTCCCCTCTTCCGACAGCCAAGTCAGCCGGAGCATCCTCACCGGCCAACCCAATCACGCTGAGATCGACATGGCTTCGCCAAAGAGGTTGTACACTTGTTGCATCTCTTTTTTACTCTACATGTTATATATATATTGTCCACTGAGAAGACGGATTTGTTCCTTTAGTGTCTCCTTGAAAGAAAAAACGTAGGAATTTTAATTTTCACTTGTCCTCCTTTTCAAATTCCTATTCATGAAGCACAAGACTAAGAGATGGTAGCATAATAGCATTATAACCGTACATTTTCTTGTGGTTTGACTTAATCTCACCATGCTTCTTTGCATCCTGTGATCTTCCAATTGTTGTGAACCAAACACCCAGTTTGGCAGAAATCCTGTGTTTTTAAATTCTCTGTTTTGCACGTGCATTCCTATCCTATTCCTGTCTATTTCCTATCCCTGCATTGTTGGAATCCTCCAATTCAAATGAGCCATTACAGAATTACTTCTCTTATAGATAGTTGTCAAAGAAAACCTTGCGTGGTTTGTCCCGCTCCTGCTGCGCCGTCGTCCACCCCAGCTCAGCTGCTCCAACGACAGAAGGGTCCAGCACAGCAGGGATCCAGCCTCCAAACTATCTTTCGCTGCCTCAGATCTTCTTCCCCGCCGCTAGCAGCCATGAAAACTGCACTACCATCATCAACCGAGCAGATGACCTCGAGGACTACACGGGTCCGCAAGAGAGGTCGCACTCTTTCGTGTCTGCTTATGTTATGCATCGCTTAATATTACATGCTACTTTATCATCCTGTTCACCGATTAGACTCTGAGTCAGCTCCAATCGAATGGTCAAACTTTAGGTTTTAAATGCTTTGTGTGATTTGGGTGCTAGTGTTTCCACGATTCCAAAAACTTTGTGTGATTTGCTAGGTTTCCGTGATTTTGATGATTGTTCTTTAAACTTGCACCTTGCGGATTCCACTATTAAGAAACCCATGGGAAGAATTAATGATGTTCTTATTGTTGCAAATAGGAACTATGTGCCCGTAGAATACATTTTTCTTGATATAGATTGCAATCCTTCATGTCCTATTATTCTTGGTAGACCTTTCCTTAGAATGATTGGTGCAATTATTGATATGAAGGAAGGGAATATTAAATTCCAATTTCCATTAAAGAAAGGCATGCAACACTTTCCTAGAAAGAAAATTAAATTACCATATGAATCTATTATGAGAGCCACTTATGGATTGCCTACCAAAGATGGCAATACCTAGATCTATCTTTGCTTTTATGCCTAGCTAGGGGTCTTAAACGATAGCTCTTGTTGGTAGGCAACCCAATTTTATTTTTATTTCTTGCTTTTTGCTCCTGTTTAGTAATAAATAATTTATCTAGCCTCTGTTTTGGTTGTGTTTTTTCTGTTTAACTAGTGTTTGTGCCAAGTAGAACCGTTGGGAAGACTTGGGGAAACTCTTTTTGATCTTATTGTAAAAAAACAGAAACTTTAGCGCTCACGAGAATTGCTGCTATTTTTATTTGGAAAGTGATATTTAGTTAATTCATTTTGCAGATGATTAATATATAAATTCCTCACGTACAGAAATTTATTTTAGAATTTTTGGGTTTCCATAAGTTGCGTTAGCTACAGATTACTACAGACTATTCTGTTTTTGACAGATTCTGTTTTTCGTGTGTTGTTTGCTTATTTTGATGAATCTATGGCTAGTAAAAGAGTTTATAAACCATAGAGAAGTTGGAATACATTAGGTTTAACACCAATATAAATAAAGAATGAGTTCATTACAGTACCTTGAAGTGGTGTTTTGTTTTCTTTCGCTAACGGAGCTGACGAGATTTTCTATTTTGAGTTTTGTGTTGTGAAGTTTTCACGCTTTGGGTAAAGATTTGATGGATTATTGAACAAGGAGTGGCAAGAGCCTAAGCTTGGGGATTCCCATGGAACCCGAAGGTAAAACTCAAGGACACCAAAAAGCCTAAGATTGGGGATGCCCCGGAAGGCATCCCCTCTTTCGTCTGCGTCTATCGGTAACTTTACTTGGAGCTATATTTTTATTCACCACATGATATGTGTTTTGCTTGGAGCGTCTTATATGATTTTATTCTTTGCTTTTTTGTTTACCACAAGCATGCTTGCTGTAAACACCTTTTGAGAGAGACTCACATGATTTGAAATTTATTAGAATACTCTATGTGCTTCACTTATATCTTTTGAGCTATATAGTTTTTGCTCTAGTGCTTCACTTATATCTTTTAGAGCACGGCGGTGGTTTGTTTTATAGAAATAATTGATCTCTCATGCCTCACTTATATTATTTTGAGAGTCCTTTAGAACAACATGGAAATTTGTTTTAATATAAAAACTTTCATAGAAGTGCATTGAATACTATGAGAAGTTTGATACTTGATAATTGTTTTGAGATATGGAGATGGCGATATTAGAGTCATGCTAGTTGAGTAGTTGTGAATTTGAAAAATACTTGTGTTGAAGTTTGTGATTCCCGTAGCATGCATTTATGGTGAACTGTTATGTGTTGAAGTTGGAGCATGATTTATTTATTGATTGTCTTCCTTA
This sequence comes from Triticum urartu, assembly GCF_003073215.2. Lineage (NCBI taxonomy): Eukaryota > Viridiplantae > Streptophyta > Magnoliopsida > Poales > Poaceae > Triticum > Triticum urartu. The sequence continues at coordinate 510,453,712 of NC_053024.1, read as the reverse complement.
TGAGTGGCGGTCGGGGACGAGCGATGGTATTTTCCTACCAATCTATCCCCCTAGGAGCATGAGCGTAATACTTTGTTTCGATAACTAATAGATTTTTGCAATAAGTACGTCAGTTCTTTATGACTAATGTTGAGTCCATGGATTATACGCACTCTCACCCTTCCACCATTGCTAGCCTCTCTAGTATCGCGCAACTTTCGCCGGTACCTTAAACCCACCATATACCTTCCTCAAAACAGCCACCATACCTACCTATTATGGCATTTCCATAGCCATTCCGAGATATACTGCCATGCCACTTTCCACTGTTTCGTTATTATGACACGCTTCATCATTGTCATATTGCTTGCATGATCATGTAGTTAACATCGTATTTGTGGCAAAGCCACCGTTCATAATTCTTCATACATGTCACTCATGCATCATTGCACATCCCGGTACACCGCCAGAGGCATTCACATAGTCATATTTTGTTCTAAGTATTGAGTTGTAATTCTTGAGTTGTAAGAAATTAAAGTGTGATGATCATCATTATTAGAGCATTGTCCCAAGTGAGGAAAGGATGATGGAGACTATGATCCCCCCACAAGTCGGGATGAGACTCCGGACGAAAAAGAAAAAAAAAGAAAAAAAAAGAGGCCAAAAAAAGAAGGCCCAAATAAAAAATTAGAGAAAAAGAGAGAAGGGACAATGTTACTATCCTTTTCCACACTTGTGCTTCAAAGTAGCACCATGATCTTCATGATAGAGAGTCTCCTATGATATCACTTTCATATACTAGTGGGAGTTTTTCATTATAGAACTTGGCTTATATATTCCAATGATGGGCTTCCTCAAAATGCCCTAGGTCTTCATGAGCAAGCGAGTTGGATGCACACCCACTTAGTTTCTTTTGTTGAGCTTTCATATACGTATAGCTCTAGTGCATCCGTTGCATGGCAATCCCTACTCACTCACATTGATATCTATTGATGGGCATCTCCATAGCCCGTTGATACGCCTAGTTGATGTGAGACTATCTTCTCCTTTTTGTCTTCTCCACCACCACCATTCTATTCCACATATAGTGCTATATCCATGGCTCATGCTCATATATTGTGTGAAGATTGAAAAAGTTTGAGAACATCAAAAGTATGAAACAATTGCTTGGCTTGTCATCGGGGTTGTGCATGATTTAAATATTTTGTGTGGTGAAGATAGAGCATAGCCAGACTATATGATTTTGTAGGGATAACTCTCTTTGGCCATGTTATTTTGAGAAGACATAATTGCTTAGTTAGTATGCTTGAAGTATTATTATTTCTATGTCAATATTAAACTTTTATCTTGAATCTTTCGGATCTGAACATTCATGCCACAATAAAGAAAAATTACATTGAGAAATATGTTAGAAAGCATTCCACATCAAAAATTCTTCTTTTATCATTTACCTACTCGAGGACGAGCAGGAATTAAGCTTGGGGATGCTTGATACGTCTCCAACGTATCTATAATTTTTGATTGCTCCATGCTATCATATTATCTATTTTGGATGTTAATGGGCTTTATTTTACACTTTTATATCATTTTTGGTACTAACCTACTAACCAGAGGCCCATCCCAACTTGCTGTTTTTTTGCCTATTTTAGGGTTTCGAAGAAAAGGAATATCAAATGGAGTCCAAATGGAATGAAACCTTCGGGAACGTGATTTTCTCAACAAACATGATCCGGGAGACTTGGAGTGGGCATCAAGAAACAACCGAGGAAGCCACGAGGCAGGGGGCGCGCCTACCCCCCTGGGCGTGCCCTCCACCCTCATGGGCCCCTCGTTGCTCCACCGACGTACTTCTTCCTCCTATATAAGTCCAGGTACCCCCCAAACATCCAGGAGCACCACGAAAACCTAATTCCACCGCCACAACCTTCTGTACCCGAGATATCCCATCTCGGGGCCTTTTCCGGAGCTTCGCCGGAGGGGGCATTGATCACGGAGGGCCTCTACATCAACTCCATGGCCTCTCCGGTGATGTTTGAGTAGTTTATTTCAGATCTTCGGGTCCATAGTTATTATCTAGATGGCTTCTTCTCTCTCTTTGGATCTCATTACAAAGTTCTCCTCGATCTTCTTGGAGATCTATTCGATGTAATCTTCTTTTGCGGTGTGTTTGTCGAGATCCGATGAATTGTGGGTTTATGATCAAGTTTATCTATGAACAATATTTGAATCTCCTCTGAATTCTTTTATGTATGATTGGTTTATCTTTGCAAGTCTCTTTGAATTATCAGTTTGGTTTGGCCTACTAGATTGATCTTTCTTGCAATGGGAGAAGTGCTTAGCTTTGGGTTCAATCTTGCGGTGCTCGATCCCAGTGACAGAAAGGGAACCGACACGTATTGTATTGTTGCCATAGAGGATAAAAAGATGGGGTTTATATCGTATTGCATGAGTTTATCCCTCTACATCATGTCATCTTGCTTAAGGCATTACTCTGTTCTTATGAATTTAATGTCGTCGTTCTTATTGCATTACTCCGTTTTTCCATGAACTTAATACACTAGATGCATGTTGGATAGCGGTCGATGTGTGGAGTAATAGTAGTAGATGCAGAATCGTTTCAGTCTACTTGTCGCGGACGTGATTCCTATATACATGATCATACCTAGATATTCTCATAACTATGCTCAATTCTATCAATTGCTCGATAGTAATTCGTTTACCCACCGTAATACTTATTCTCTTGAGAGAAGCCACTAGTGAAACCTATGGCCCTCGGGTCTATCTTCCATAATATTAATCTTCCAACACTTAGTTATTTCCTTTGCCGTTTATTTTACTTTGCATCTTTATTTCTCTTTATCATAAAAATACCAAAAATATTATCTTATCATATCTATCAGATCTCACTCTCGTAAGTGACCGTGAAGGGATTGAAAACCCCTTTATCACATTGGTTGCGAGGTTCTTATTTGTTTGTGTAGGTGCGTGGGACTCGAGCATTATCTCCTACTGGATTGATACCTTGGTTCTCAAAAACTGAGGGAAATACTTATGCTACTTTGTTGCATCACCCTTTGCTCTTCAAGGGAAAACCAATGCAGTGCTGAAGAGGTAGCAATATGCTAAAGAGTTGACGTTGGACAAGGAAGACAACGTAATGGGTTATGTTTTCTTACATCTGAGATAAATTATATTGTCATGGATCATCCAACATGTTGAGCTTGCCTTTCCCTCTCTTGCTAGCCAATTTCTTTGCACCAAGTAGAGATACGACTTGTGCTTCCAAATATCCCTAAACCTGTATTTGCCATGAGAGTCAACCATTCCTACCTATGGATTGAGTAAGATCCTTCAAGTAAGTTCTCATCGGTGCAAGCAATAAAAATTGCTCTCTAAATATGTATGACTTATTAGTATGGGGAAAATAAGCTTTATACGATCTCGTGATATGGAAGAAATAAAAGTGATAGACTGCATAATAAAGGTCCATATCACAAGTGGCAATATAAAGTGACGTTCTTTTGCATTAATATTTCGTGCATCCAACCATAAAATCGCATGACAACCTCTGCTTCCCTCTGCGAAGGGCCTATCTTTTATTCTTGTCTTATACTTCATGCAAAGAGTCATGGTGATCTTCACCTTTCCTTTTTACATTTTATCCTTTGGCAAGCACAATGTGTTGGAAATATCCTGATATATATAGCTAATTGGATGTGAGTTTTCATGAACTATTATTGTTGACATTACCCTTGAGGTAAAATGCTGGGAGGCAAAACTATAAGCCCCTATCTTTCTCTGTGTCTGATTAAAACTCCATACCCATAAATATTGCGTGAGTGTTAGCAATTATGAAAGACTAAAAGATGGTTGAGTATGTGGACTGGCTGAAAAGCTCTTATATTGACTCTTTCCTATGTTATGATAAATTGCAATTGCCCCAATGACTGAGATTAGAGTTTGTTAGTTCTCAATAAAGTTTATGAGTCATACTTGAAATTGTGATTGAATTGTTACTTTAGCATAAGAGATCATATGATAATATATATATATACATCTGGCTATCCTATTACGCGTAGCAAAATATTATTATGTTACCCTACTTGAACTGATTAATTCAAGCGGTTGAACTGATGAAATTCGAGCGGTTGAACTGATGCTTTCCGTTGCTGTTAAAAATCGTCTTCTTTAGTTCAAATTGTTTTGCAATTTTTTTGTCGAAACGGGGCGTGTAATATATCGTTGGAAAGCTCTTGACATCCACATTACAACCTTATAATTTGTTTTTGCAAAAAAAATTATGATTTAAGAGCAGTTTTGAAAAAATCGGTTTTTTTAAAACCGAAAACGTGAATCGTATTTTCGACTTAATTTTCAAACGGTTTGTCGGAATTGAGCAAATGAGATGGCGTTGGAAAGCTTGTGAAAATCCGCATCTTCCATATATCCACTATTTTTTAAAATTATATATGATTTAAAAGTAATTTGAAAAACGGTGAAATTCTGGGCGAAATGTTTTTCACTTTTTTTGCAAACGGTTTGTTGGATTGACGCAAATGATACTGTGTTGGAAAGCTATGGAAAATGCGCAAATTTTGCGTATAGAAAATTTTTCTAATTCCTTACGGTTTAAATACGAATTCAAATACGGTTAAAATTGGTTTTGAACGTGGTTTTTTCAAAAAGTTTGTCGAAATGGGGCAAATAATATACTGTTGGATAGCTATCGAAAATGTGAAGCTTAGTCATGTTGAACTTTTTCTCTACTTCGAAATCTTTTAAAAGTAATTTTGAATAAGGTGAAACCCATTGTCTTGTTTTTTCATGTCTAAAAAACAGACTACTCGTACTGATCTATGTCTATGTTTGTACTAAGGTATTTTTCACAGAATAGTTTTAAATGGTTCCGAGAAAAGAATACTTTGAATGGATGTATTTATGATTTTGTACTTTCTCCCACCTTTTAAGAGTTATTTTGAAATACCGTGAGACTCATCGTGTTGTTTTTCTGTCCGAAAAAAAGAGTACTCGTACTGATCTATGTGTGTGTTTGTACTGAGGTATTTTTCAGAGTAATTTTGAATGGTTCCGAGAAAAGAATACTTGCACTAATGTTCGTATGGTTTTGTACTGAGCATGTTTTCACATACTAGACTTCACTCTATTTTTTGGGTATCATAATCCCCGAACTTGCATGGTTCATATCGTTGAACTGAATGATATTTTTTCAAAAGGAAATAATTTCGTGTGTTTGTTTTTTTAACTCAATTTTCTTGCAAGATGTTTTGGACTTCTCTTGTTTTGCGACTTGAACTTTTACCATTTGATTTTTCATTGGGTTTCATTTTGTTTGAGATTTTTTCTCAAACTTATCTGGGACGTCGTGTTGAACTTACAACATTTTTAATTGTGAACTTGTTGTGTTTTTGCAATGCCAATATTTAGGAGAGCAGGGCGAGGACAAAGGAAATAATTTCATGTGTTTGTTTTTTAACTCAATTTTTCTTGCAAGATGTTTTGGACTTCTCTTGTTTTGCAACTTGAACTTTTACCATTTGAGTTTTCATTGGGTTTCATTTTGTTTGAGCTTTTTCTCAAACTTATCTGGGACGTCGTGTTGAACTTACAACTTTTTTAATTGTGAACTTGCTGTGTTTTTGCAATGCCAATATTGAGGAGAGCAGGGCGAGGATAACGATAGAAGGAAGCTGCGTGTGGTGATCATGGAAGCACTACAGGGCTGAGCCACAATGGTGGTTGATGGCAAGGCGGCACGACACGACATGTGGCGGAGAGGTGATACGTCTCCAATGTATCTATAATTTTTGATTGCTCCATGCTATATTATCTATTGTTTTGGACTATATTGGGCTTTATTTTCCACTTTTATATTATTTTTGGGACTAACCTATTAACCGGAGGCCCATCCCAGAATTGCTGTTTTTTTGCCTATTTCAGTGTTTCAGAGAAACAGAATATCAAGCGGAGTCCAAACGGAATAAAATCTTCGGGAACATGATTTTCTCACCGAACGTGATCCAAGAGACTTGGACCCTACTCTAAGGAGTCAAAGAGGAGGTCACGAGGGTGGGGGGCGCCCCCTCCTAGGGCGCGCCACACTGCCTCGTGGGCCCCTTGGTGCTCCACCGACGTACTCCTTCCTCCTATATATACCTACATACCCCCAAACGATCAGAACAGGAGCCAAAAACCTAATTCCACCGCCGCAACTTTCTGTATCCACGAGATCCCATCTTGGGGCCTGTTCCGGAGCTCCGCCGAAAGAGGGCTGTCATCACGGAGGGCTTCTACATCATCCTAGCCCCTCCGATGAAGTGTGAGTAGTTTACCTCAGACCTTCGGGTCCATAGTTAGTAGCTAGATGGCTTCTTCTCTCTCTTTGAATCTCAATACAAAGTTCTCCCCCTCTCTTGTGGAGATCTATTCGATGTAAGCTTCTTTTTGCGGTGTGTTTGTTGAGACCGATGAATTGTGGGTTTATGATCAAGTCTATCTATGAATAATATTTGAATCTTCTCTGAATTCTTTTATGTATGATTGGTTATCTTTGCAAGTCTCTTCGAATTATCCGTTTGGTTTGGCCAACTAGATTGGTAGTTCTTGCCATGGGAGAAGTGCTTAGCTTTGGGTTCGATCTTGCGGTGTCCTTTCCCAGTGACAGAAGGGGCTGCAAGGCACGTATTGCATCGTTGCCATCGAGGATAACAATATGGGGTTTATTTCATATTGCATGAATTTATCTCTCTACATCATGTCATCTTGCTTAAGGCGTTACTGTGTTTTTAACTTAATACTCTAGATGCATGCTGGATAGCGGTCGATGAGTGGAGTAATAGTAGTAGATGCAGAATCGTTTCGATCTACTTGTCACGGACGTGATGCCTATATACATGATCATGCCTAGATATTCTCATAACTATGCTCAATTTTGTCAATTGCTCAACAGTAATTTGTTCACCCACCGTAGAATACTTATGCTGTTGAGAGAAGCCACTAGTGAAACCTATGGTCCCTGGGTCTATTCTCATCATATCAATCTCCATCACTTTAATCTTGCTTTGCTTTTTTACTTTGCTTTTACTTTTTTACTTTGGATCTTTATACCAAAAATACCAAAAATATTATATCTATCAGATCTCACTCTCGTAAGTGACCGTGAAGGGATTGACAACCCCTAATCGCGTTGGTTGCGAGTAGCTATTGCTTTGTGCAGGTACGAGGGACTTGAGCATGGCCTCCTATTGGATTTATACCTTGGTTCTCAAAAACTGAGGGAAATACTTACGCTACTCTTCTGCATCATCCCTTCCTCTTCGGGGAAAACCAACACAAGCTCAAGACGTAGCAAGAAGGATTTCTGGCGCCGTTGCCGGGGAGTCTACGCAAAAAGTCAACATACCAAGTACCCATCACAATCCCTATCTCTCGCATTACATTATTTGCCATTTGCCTCTCGTTTTCCTCTCCCCCACTTCACCCTTGCCGTTTTATTCGCCCTCTCTCTCTCTATCCTCCCTCTCTATTTGCCTCTTTTTGCCCGCTTGCTTCTTGTTTGGTCGTATGGTTGGAATAGTTGTTTATTTATTACTAAACAGAGAACCTAAGATCTATGGATCCTCATCCACTTGTTAATCTTTTTAAGAGATCCAATTATGATGAACCAATTGCTAGTGAGTTTTGTGCACTAGATTATCTTTATGAGGTTTTGCTTGAAATTCGTGAATCTGAAAATTGTGATGAAGTCTTTTATGAAGTAATTCACGATAGATCTTTGAATAAAAAGCATGATTGCAATGATGCTATTATAAAATCTATTAATGTCAATTGTGCTAATAATATGCAAAACCCTAAGCTTGGGGATGCTAGTTTTGCTATGTCCTCTACTTGTTGCAATGATCATGATTGGGGTGATTCTTATTTTGATCTTGAAAATTTATCTAAACCCCATGATGAATATGAGATTGATTATAATGTTTGCAATAATATTGAAAGTGGGTTTGGAAGAGTGTCAACTTTAGATCCCACGTATTTGGAAAATGTTCAATCTTATGAAATCTTTGATAAAAGTGGGTTTGGAAAGGTCATGACTTTAGTTAATGTTAATCCCACTATTTTGGAAGAGTGTCAATTTTGCATGCATGTGGATCGTGTTGAAAATATTTTATGTGATAGCTATTTTGTTGAATTTGATTATGATCCTACATGTAATTATTATGAGAGAGGAAAATATGGTTTTAGAAATTTTCATGTTACTAAATTACCTCTCATTATGTTGAGATTGCTATTGTTTCTTTCCGCTTCCTTGCATATGCTAGTTTTTGCTTGCCTTGATAATTTGTTTGCCTATAAGATGCCTATGCATAGGAAGTATGTTAGACTTAGATGTGTTTGTCACATGCTTTATGATGCTCATTTTGTGCTTCAATTCTTGTCTTTCATGTGAGCATCATTAAAATTATCAATGCCTAGTTATAAGGCTTTAAAGAAAAGCGCTTGTTGGGAGACAACCCAATATGATTCCTTTCTGTTATTCAAGAAATAAATTATTTAGCCTCTGTTTTGGTTGTGTTTTTTGTGTTTAATTAGTGTTTGTGCCAAGTAGAACCGTTGGGAAGACTTGGGGAAAGTCTTGTTGAACTTGCTGTAAAAAACAGAAACTTTAGCGCTCACGAGAACTGTCATTTTTATTTGAAGAGTGCTAATTAGTTAACTATTTTTGCAGATGATTAATAGATAAATTCCTCACGTCCAGAAATTTATTTTAGAATTTTTGGGGTTCCAGATCTTGCACTAGCTACAGATTACTACAGACTGTTCTGTTTTTGACAGATTCTGTTTTTCGTGTGTTGTTTGCTTATTTTGATGAATCTATGGCTAGTAAAATAGTTTATAATCCATAGAGAAGTTGGAATACAGTAGGGTTAACACCAATATAAATAAATAATGAGTTCATTACAGTACCTTGAAGTGGTCTTTTGTTTTCTTTCGCTAACGGAGCTCACGAGTTTTCTATTTTGAGTTTTGTGTTGTGAAGTTTTCAACTTTTGGGTGAATTCTTGTGATGGATTATGGAACAAGGAGTGGCAAGAGTCTAATATTGGGGATGCCCATGGCACCCCCAAGATAATCCAAGTACACCAAAAAGTCAAAGCTTGGGGATGCCCCGGAAGGCATCCCCTCTTTCGTCCACTTCCATCGGTAATTTACTTGGAGCTATATTTTTATTCACCAACCTGATATGTGTTTTGCTTGGAGCGTCTTGTATTATTTGTGTCTTTGTGTCTTAGTATGCCACAATCATCCTTGCAGTACACACCTTTTGAGAGAGCCATACATGAATTAAAATTTGATAGAGTACTCTATGTGCTTCACTTATATCTTTTGAGCTAAGTAGTTTTGCTCTATGTGCTTCACTTATATCTTTTGAGCTAAGTAGTTTTGCTCTATGGGCTTCACTTATATCTTTTGAGCTAAGTAGTTTTGCTCTATGTGCTTCACTTATATCTTTTGAGCGTTATAATTTTTCTCTATGTGCTTCACTTAGATCTTTTAGAGCACGGTGGTGGATTTGTTTTAAAGAAACTATTGATCTCTCATGCTTCACTTAAATTATTTTGAGAGTCTCTTAATAGCATGGTAATTTGCTTAATAATAATATGCTTGGTATTCAAGATTTGTGAAACTTTCTTTTGAGTGTGTTGAATACTAAGAAAAGATTGAAGCTTGATAATTGTTTTGAGATGTGGAGGTGATAATATTAAAGTCATGCTAGTTGAGTAGTTGTGAATTTAAAGAATACTTGTGTTAAAGTTTGTGATTCCCGTAGCATGCACGTATGGTGAACCGTTATGTGATGAAGTCGGAGCATGATTTATTTATTGATTGTCTTCCTTATTTGTGGCGGTCGGGGACGAGCGATGTTCTTTTCCTACCAATCTATCCCCCTAGGAGCATGCGCGTAATACTTTGCTTTGATAACTTCTAGATTTTTGCAATAAGTATATGAGTTCTTTATGACTAATGTTGAGTCCATGGATCATACACACTCTCACCCTTCCACCTTTGCTAGCCTCTCTAATACCGCGCACCTTTCGCCGGTATCATACACCTACCATATACCTTCCTCAAAACAGCCACCATACCTACCTATTTTGGAATTTCCACAGCCATTCCAAGATATATTGCCATGCAACTTTCCACCATCTAGTTCATCATGACACATTCATCATTGTCATATTGCTTAGCATGATCATGTAGTTGACATAGTATTTGTGGCAAAGCCACCATTCATAATTTCTTCATACTTGTCACTCTTGATTCATTGCATATCCCAGTACACCGCCGGAGGCATCCATATAGAGTCATACTTTGTCTTAGAATCGAGTTGTAATCATTGAGTTGTAAATAAATAAAAGTGTGATGGTCATAATTTAATAGAGCATTGCCCCCAAAAAAAGAGAGAAAGGCCAAAGAAAAAAAAAGAAGGCCCCCCAAAAAAAGAGAAAATAAATAAAAAGGGGCAATGCTACTATCCTTTTACCACACTTGTGCTTCAAAGTAGCACCAGGATCTTCATAGTAGAGAGTCTCTCATGTTATCACTTTCATATACTAGTGGGAGTTTTACATTATAGAACTTGTCTTGTCTATTCCAATGATGGGCCTCCTCAAGTGCCCTAGGTCTTCGTGAGCAAGCAAGTTGGATGCACACCCACTAGTTTCTTTTGTTGACCTTTCATACATTTATAGCTCTAGTGCATCCGTTGCATGGCAATCCCTACTCACTCACATTGATACCTATTGATGGGCATCTCCATAGCCCGTTGATACGCCTAGTTGATGTGAGACTATCTTCCCCTTCTTTTTGTCTTCTCCACAACCACCATTCTATTCCACCTATAGTGCTATATCCATGGCTCATGCTCATGTATTGTGTGAAGATTGAAAAAGTTTTGAAAAAGTTAGAGTATGAAACAATTGCTTGGCTTGTCATCGGGGTTGTGCATGATTTAAATACTTTGTGTGGTGAAGATGGAGCATAGCCAGACTATATGATTTTGTAGGTATAACTTTCCTTGGCCATGTTATTTTGAGAAGACATAATTGCTTTGTTAGTATGCTTGAAGTATTATTATTTTATGTCAATATAAACTTTCGTCTTGAATCTTTCGAATATGAATATTCATACCATAATTAAGAAGGTTTGCATTGAAATTATGCCAAGTAGCACTCCGCATCAAAAATTCTCTTTTTATCATTTACCTACTCGAGGACGAGAAGGAATTAAGCTTGGGGATGCCTGATACGTCTCCAACGTATCTATAATTTTTGATTGCTCCATGTTATATTATCTACTGTTTTGGACTATATTGGGCTTTATTTTCCACTTTTATATTATTTTTGGGACTAACCTATTAATCGGAGGCCCAACCCAAAATTGCTGTTTTTTTGCCTATTTCAGTGTTTCGGAGAAACAGAATATCAAACGGAGTCCAAACGGAATAAAATCTTCGGGAACGTGATTTTCTCACCGAACGTGATCCAGGAGACTTGGACCCTACTCCAAGGAGTCAAAGAGGAGGTCACGAGGGTGGGGGGCGCCCCCCTAGGGCACGCCCCCTGCCTCGTGGGCCCCTCGGTGCTCCACCGACGTACTCCTTCCTCCTATATATATACCTACATACCCCCAAACGATCAGAACAGGAGCCAAAAATCTAATTCCACCGCCGCTACTTTCTGTATCCACGAGATCCCATCTTGGGGCCTGTTCCGGAGCTCCGCCGGAAGAGGGCCGTCATCACGGAGGGATTCTACATCATCCTAGCCCCTCCGATGAAGTGTGAGTAATTTACCTCAGACCTTCGGGTCCATAGTTAGTAGCTATATGGCTTCTTCTCTCTCTCTTTGAATATCAATACAAAGTTCTCCCCCTCTCTTGTGGAGATCTATTCGATGTAATCTTCTTTTTGTGGTGTGTTTGTTGAGACCGATGAATTGTGGGTTTATGATCAAGTCTATCTATGAATAATATTTGAATCTTCTCAAAATTCTTTTATGTATGATTGGTTATCTTTGAAAGTCTCTTCGAATTATCCATTTGGTTTGGCCAACTAGATTGGTAGTTCTTGCCATGGGAGAAGTGCTTAGCTTTGGGTTCGATCTTGCGGTGTCCTTTCCCAATGACAGAAGGGGCAGCAAGGCACGTATTGCATCGTTGCCATCGAGGATAACAAGATGGGGTTTATTTCATATTGCATGAATTTATCTCTCTACATCATGTCATCTTGCTTAAGGCGTTACTCTGTTTTTAACTGAATACTCTAGATGCATGCTGGATAGCGGTTGATGAGTGGAGTAATAGTAGTAGATGCATAATCATTTCGATCTACTTGTCACGGATGTGATGCCTATATACATGATCATGCCTAGATATTCTCATAACTATGCTCAATTCTGTCAATTGCTCAACAGTAATTTGTTCACCCACCGTAGAATACTTACCCACCGTAGAATACTTATGCTCTTGAGAGAAGCCACTAGTGAAACGTATGGCCCCCGGGTCTATTCTCATCATATCAATCTCCATCACTTTAATCTCGCTTTGCTTTTTACTTTGCTTTTACTTTTTTACTTTGCATCTTTATACCAAAAATACCAAAAATATTATATCTATCAGATCTCACTCTCGTAAGTGACCGTGAAGGGATTGACAACCCCTAATCGCGTTGGTTGCGAGTAGCTATCACTTTGTGCAGGTACGAGGGACTTGAGCATGGCCTCCTACTGGATTTATACCTTGGTTCTCAAAAACTGAGGGAAATACTTATGCTACTCTGCTGCATCATCCCTTCCTCTTCAGGGAAAACCAACGCAAGCTCAAGACGTAGAAAGAGGCATGGTGATGGGTGGTTGTCGTTGCTTTTTTAACCATGAATGCTTCAAAAGACACTAGGAATTTCTTCAAAACTGTTTTATACTTTTTAACATGAGGGTTCTCTCAGCTGGGCCAAGAAGCAATGCGTATGTCATATTTTTATTCTACCAAGAACAAAATGCATCATATTTTTCTCTAACACTCAAGAATACACACAGAACACACACACTTAAGTTCAGAGAGCCATCCTGTTTATGTTCAGAGAATAAATGCATTTAAGCTCAAAGAACAAATGTGTTTAGGTTCAGAGAACAAAAAAATCTTTAGTGTGATTTTCTACATATGGATAATCGCAGAAGCAACATAGATGGACTGAAGCTCTAAATTTTTTTGGAAACTGCAATTGGAAAGGTGAGCATCAAGTGGTAATTAAGGAAGGCTAACAAAAATGAATGTAGCATTTTTTACATGACGGGTAGTGGTAGGTATTGGTTCATTGCTTTTGCCATCCAGTATGGTGTCAACAAGGATGCGGTATCTCTCGTCCTCGATGGGCGCCCAGTCATCATCGAAGAGCTTGAGGAGGAGCTTCAGGACTGGCCAAACATGCTAATTGGAGAAGCCAAGAGGCTTCATCACCTCCAACTCCTTTCTCGTAGCATTAGCATTGTTGGAAACCATGGACTTTAATGAAATGGTTCAGGGATCACTCCAAGTCAATCCCGTTTGCTACTTGTGCTGCAGAGAACATGAATATAAAGCAGATGGTGACTCATCGATTTTTCTTTATGATATATCTAAACTTATAGAATTTTGAAACTTGCACTGACGATATTAGGGTGATATATCTAAACTTAACTGAATTTTGAAGAAACTCACTTCAAATCATTACTTATTTAGGTGGTATATCTAAAGTTACAGAATTTTGAAACTTGCACTGACGATTTTTCTACAGATGCACCAACTATTCTGTGATTTTTTATGGACTGAAGATAGAATATGCACCAAACTAATATTAAGTCTGGTACATAAATTCTCTATTCATGAACTGACAATATTTCTTCTACGTGGAATACACAAGATCTCCTCAATGGGCCATGATGCAGGCATCGCCGCAGGCAATACTTGGCGCACCGGATAACCTGTACTGTTGGATTTGTCGAGAGAGGACTGAGGGAACATGCTAGCGTTAGGGGGGCGGATGCAAGTATTGGAGTTCAGCCTAAAATCACAAGAGCATGGATCAAAATGAATTCAGATTGATTTCTAATCATTTATCAAGCTATAAAAGTTAGAACTGATGTTACACAAACCGATGCATTTTTATATGAACAACTCACTTTTTTATAACCATAGACTAACGAGAGAATGTATTACTCGACAGTAGGCATTTTCTTCTTAGAACCACTTCGGTTTTCTTTTCTTTTTCTTCACTTTTGCTCTGCTTTATTTTTCTTTGCTTTATGAAGTGCCCCATCAGAAGAGTTGAACTTTAGATTTTTACCAATCTCCACATCTACTGAAACTAAGGGAGCTCCTTTTGAAACATGTACAATGAACTGAAAAGGCATATACAAGGTCAACTGAAAAACCATATACAAGGTGAACCAGAAAAGCTTCTGAGGAAAAAAAGTGAACCAACTTTTTGTTGTTTTTCTAGTTACTAAACTACTTATTACCACAACAGCGGTTGAACTGATGCTGCATATGTATATAGGAAGGTTACTGGTACCAAAAAATTAGGACAGTAAACAACATTATAAATTGAATTCCTGAATGTTATATGAAGATGAGGCAATTGTACTTACGATTTGGCATTAGATGTACTGCATAGCACACAGAAGATGGACTGAAAATTTTGAACTAGCACAACCATTCTGCTTGGTGAAGATGGTGGCTTCAATTCTACATGGACTGATGTTCGTGCTCCACTTGGACGGGTGCGAGTAACCATGGTGGACGAGCTCGTGGCTGAGGGCGGCCAAGGCGACCACCGGAGACTGTAGGTGGTCGTGCTTGTTCTCGGCAGCGCACTTACACGAGGTGCTGGTGATGGCCGAGGAAGTCAGAAATCGGCGGTGAACTAAAAAATAAGAATTGTACTAACTAAAAATTAGAATTTGAACCGAGTGTGTCAGTGAAGATGAACTTGTGCATCTGTTTTTTGCTCCCGCACCAGTGTAACAAATTCAGGATGACATGAATTTTGTGTGCATATAATAATATGAATGAGTGAGAGAAGAAAGAGAGCAGTAAAAGGATTTTTTTTCACCTTGAGATGATATCTCTTCTTGAGGTCTTGATGAAAAGTGACGGTGTAGGTACCACATAACCACCAACTAAACACCATACCTTAACAAACGATGATCTCTCCTTCCAGAGTCTGAACTTACTAGCTTTTCATAATCTGAAGAGGTGTAATCCTTTATTGGCAAACTGCTGCAAAATCCCCAAATGCCATATAATATAAAATCTCCAAACTGCAGCAACATCCAGTTCAAGATAAGTTATCAATTCAGATCTTAATAAGCAAGAGAAACAGTAAAGAAAGACTGCATTTGTGTCCTCGGGCCATTCTTTAGGCACACTAAAACAAACGTGCCGCTCATGTTAAGTATTCTTTCCAATAAACTTTCTAGAGTATCTTTGTTTAAACGTACTGTGGGGCGAACTCTTTCATTGTGTAGTTTTTGAACTCCTATGGTAGTAATACATGGACTCCCTGAGGACACAAATTCTTATATTAGCACCTAAAGTACAGATCACACATGAAAACTGCTCTAAGTGGAGAAATGATCACACACGAAAAATGATAATTGCAGGAAAACTTTTATTTGAAAAAAGCTCTCTGAATACCTTATTGAACTAGCTGTTTTGAACTTGCAAACGTTCATTTTCGCACTTATCCAAAATGTTTGAAAGGAGCAGGTTGTTTGACATTATTTTGAACACACCTTTTCGTCTCCACTGTATGGTATCCTCTCATATGTATTTGCACAAACAAGTGGTGTGCTATGAAGAACAATGGTACTGTGAGCGAGTGAAATCAGCTATTTTCTAAACTGAGCAGTGCATTTCTCCCTCTCAACATCTGAAAAATTCCAATTATCTGACGGTAACTATTTTTTGAACTATTTTTGTGGTCTAGGCCCTAAACCATAGTATGTGTTTCTATTTTTTTGAACAAACTGTAGATTTTTTTTGAATCGAACTGCTACTACAGTGTATACATATCTAAGTGAATTATTTTCCATCAACTAACTGATTTCACTTTTTATGTTGAACTTCTACAAATCTATTTTTGCTAGCAAGTGAAAAATCCTACAAAGGTGTACACATTTATAGAAAATCCTATGAGAGGCATTTTGATCATACCCATTTTGATGATACGTTGTGTCAACATGTGCATAGGAAAACCACCGCTGTATAATGAGCAATTGATCAATTTCTCCTTTTGCTCACTTCTTTCTCCCTGCCTCAAGCGAAACTAGATTTGACATTAGCTGCAAACGAACATGAACATATCAAAACTAGTAGGCGAGTGCACTGAGACATTTTAGCAAACATATGGCATGCACTCAGCAAAAGCTTATGCAGTGAAGAAGAAAGAAGGGGGCGTGCAGGGACTTGGGAGCTGCGACAAGTGAACGGCCTGGGGTGGCCGGGTTGGACTGCTGGTTGCAGTGGCGGCGAACCCAACGCCCTGGCCACACCGGTATGACAGGCAACCAGAAGGAGGTAGAGGGGCGTTTCCACGGCGGAGACATTGAACGGCCCATGGTCGCACGTTGAACTACCTGCACGCAGTGGGGAAGAGGGCAGGACCCACCGCGGCGAGGAGGATGGCCCAGACCCTTTGCTTAAAGACGGAGGGGTCGGGAGGCGGCGGTGCAGCCGTGGGACCTCGGGGAAGGGGGAAGGCGGTCGGATCTCGAGGAGGAAAATGGCTGAGCGCAGGGAAGAAAGCGCTGGCGGATGAGGAGGGAGGCACCAGTCGCGTGGGAAGGAAGGCAGCGGCACGCGGGGAGGGAGGCGGCAGCGCATGGGGAGGGAGGCAGCGACAGCGCATGGAAGCGGGAAGGCCACAGGCGGCGCGTGAGAGTAGGGAGGCGGCGGACGGCGGTGCGTGGGAGCAGGGAGGCGGCGGGCGGCGGCACGTGGGAGCAGGGGGCGGCGAGCGGCGACGCGTGGGAGCAGGGGGCGGCGGGCGGCGGCGCGAAGGAGCAGGAGGCAGCGGCCGACGGCGAGTTGGAGCAGGGGGCAGCCGCCGACGACGCGTGGGAGCAGGGGGCGGAGCCGTCGGGGAGAGGTGGTTCGAGAAGATGCTGGGGAGTGGGGTGGGCTTTCTCTATGTTTCGGGTGGGGGTGCAGCACCGGGTTTTGCAAAATGGATCGGGCCCTTATAGGGGCGAGGGGTAACAGAATATTATTCTGTTACTAGTAACAGAATAGTCCAGCCCTATATATATATATATATATCTGTGTGTGTGTTGCTGTTCTAAGAATGGTCATGATGCCCTCATGTCCGTATTTTATTTCATCAAGACCTCTATCTCTAAACATGTGGACATATTTTTTGATTTTGGCTTTCGCTTGAAGACAAGCGTGGTCTAAGCTTGGGGAAGTTGATACGTCCATTTTGCACCATGCTTTTATATCGATATTTATTGCATTATGGGATGTTAGTACACATTATGTCACAATACTTATGCCTATTCTATCTTATTTTACAAGGTTTACATGAAGAGGAGGAATGCCGGCAGCTGAAATTCTGGGTTGAAAAGGAGCAAATATTAGAGACCTATTCCGCACATCTCCAAAAGTCCTGAAACTTCACGGGAGCACGTTTCAGAATATATAAAAAATATTGGGAGAAAGAAGTACCAGAGGGGGGCCACCCACTGTCCACGAGGATGGGGGGCGCGCCCTACCCCCTGGGCACGCCCCCTGCCTCGTGGGCCCCTTGGTGGCCCTCTGATGCCCATGTTCTGCTATATGTGGTCTTTCGTCCGAGAAAAAATCATAAGCTAGCCCACGAGATGAAACTCCGCCGCCACGAGGCGGAACCTTGGCGGAACCAATCTAGGGCTCCGGCAGAGCTGTTCTGCCAGGGAAACTTCCCTCCCGGAGGGGGAAATCCTTGCCATCACCATCACCAACGCTCCTCTCATCGGGACAAAGGCAATATCCATCAACATCTTCATCAGCACCATCTCCTCTCAAAACCCTAGTTCATCTCTTTTATCCAATTCTTGTCTCCAAGTCCGGGATTGGTACTAGTAGGTTGCTAGTAGTGTTAATTACTCCTTGTAGTTGATGCTAGTTGGGTTAATTGGTGGAAGATCATATGTTCAGATCCTATATTCATATTAATACCCCTCTTATTATGAACATGTTTATGCTTTGTGAGGGGGAAATCATCACCATCGTCATCACCAACGATCCTCTCATCGGGAGGGGGTCAATCTCCATCAACATCTTCACTAGCACCATCTCATCTCAAACCCTAGTTCATCTCTTGTATCCAATCTTTGTATCCAAACCTCAGATTGGTACCTGCGGGTTACTAGTAGTGTTGATTACTCCTTGTAGTTGATGCTAGTTGGTTTATTTGGTGGAAGATCATATGTTCAGATCCATTATGCATATTAATACCCCTCTGATTATGAACATTAATATGATTTGTGAGTAGTTACGTTTTTTCCGGGGGACATGGGAGAAGTCTTGCTATAAGTAGTCATGTGAATTTGGTATTCGTTCGATATTTTGATAAGATGTATGTTGTCATCCCTCTAGTGGTGTCATGTGAACGTCGACTACATGACACTTCACCATTGTTTGGGCGTAGAGGGAGGCATTGGGAAGTAATAAGTAGATGATGGGTTGCTAGAGTGACAGAAGCTTAAACCCTAGTTTATGTGTTGCTTCGTAAGGGGCTGATTTGGATCCATATGTTTCATGTTGTGGTTTGGTTTACCTTAATACTTCTATTGTAGTTGCGGATGCTTGCAATAGGGGTTAATCATAAGTGGGATGCTTGTCCAAGTAAGGTCAGTACCCAAGCACCGGTCCACCCACATATCAAATTATCAAAGTACCGAACGCGAATCATATGAGCGTGATGAAAACTAGCTTGACGATAATTCCCATGTTTCCTCGGGAGCGCTTTCCTTTATATAAGAGTTTGTCCAAGCTTGTCCTTTGCTACAAAAAGGATTGGGACATCTTGCTGCACCTTATTTACTTTTATTACTTGCTATCGTTATAAATTACCTTATCACAAAACTATCTGTTACCGACAATTTCAGTGCTTGCGGAGAATACCTTACTGAAAACTGCTTATCATTTCCTTCTGCTCCTCGTTGGGTTCGACACTCTTACTTATCGAAAAGGCTATGATACATCCCCTACACTTGTGGGTCATCAATGCGGTGCTCATCCAAGACGGATGCACTTTGCAGTGCGTCCGCTAGGGTATTCGGCGCCTCCAGATTAGCAGAGTTCGCCGCTCCCCCTTCTCCTACAGGGGGTTGCTCACTAGACTCCGGAGCCGTGTGGGTCTCCGAAGTAGTATGCGGCTGGGGGCCGGATTGACCGAGGCCCCCGTCGCCGGTCTTTGTGGGGGCCGTACCCCCAGTCCGTCGGCAGTCGTGGTGTTGCCCTCCGGCGCCGTTAAGTCGCCCCCCACGTCTCTTCAAGGCTTAGGTAGGGCGTATGGGATGACACCTCGGTGTCATCCGCCTTAGGCGGTGGGGAAGCTAGTGGAGGCGACTCGCTCTCCATCATCTCTTGCGGCAGATCCCCCGAAGATGAGGATTGCTGGGGGAGATTGCGGGCCGGACTAAAAAATAGAACTTAGAGTTATCATCACGGTCCATAGAGATTGGATGTATGTAAAAAATCCCGGACTACCTATGAGTCGTCTTGGGGCTTGGTCCGGCGACGCTGCTTCGGGAGGGCCTCGTTGTCTGACTCCGAGTCATCGGAGAGGGTAATCTTGTCCCTCTTGGATGCTTCGGCCTCCAGGTCTTCAGAGGTCGCCCTCTTCTTGCCCTCGCGGGGAGGATCTTCTTCTTCTTCCTCCTCCTCCCTATCATCGTCGTCGCCCTCGTGAGAGGACTGGGGATCAACTTCTCCGGACACTACGTCCGAAGTGCCCTCCTCTTTCTTCTTTCCTCTTCTTGTCCTTCTTTACCGACGCCTGCTATGGCGCCGGCACCAGCATCCTCATTAGTAGATGATTGGCTGGGTCTTCTTGGAGCGGATCCGGATGCCGGATCTACTCCACCTTATTAATCCAGACCTGTTTGGGGATGGACTACTCGATACTTCTCCTTTGGATTGATGAACCAATTGGTGTTTGGAGGTTTTGGAATTTACCTCAGAGGTCGGATGATTGCAGTTGAGGCCGGTGTCGTCCGATGACTTTGGCCATGATTTCTGCTTCTTAAAAAGTAGCTTCCAGATCCCCTTATGCGTCGTGCCGTTGAACCGTTGTAGGGTCTGCGGCCCTTTAGGATTCAACTCCCACATCTTGAGGGGCCGCCGCTGGCAGGGAAGTGCTCGGCGGATCAGCATCACTTGGATCACGTCAGCGAGGGTAATGTCCTTCGCTATCATGCCTTGGACACGTTTCTGCAGCAGCGGCACCTCGGCGACTGACCCCCTATTTGGACCCATGTGGTCCAGGATGTGAGCCTCGGCGGGGGTCCGGATCTGAAGGCCAGAGCGGCTGCCCACTTGGAGCCGCGGGGTTCTGTGATATAGAACCATTCCTATTGCCATATCCTGACGGTGTCCACAAAAACTCCCTTTGGCCAATTGACTTTGGGGAGCTTGCTCACCATGGCGCCACCGCAGTCCACGTGCTTCCTGTCGTGGTTCTAAGACTGACAGTAGAATGGCGGGTAGGTATGAGGAGGCAAGATCTCAGCTATGATGAAGTTGTACACACAAGATTTACGAGTTCAAGCCGTTCACGGTGGAAGTAATAGCCCTACGTCTCGGTGCCCGGAGGCGGTCGACTGGATTATATGTGTGTGGTGTTACAGGGGGTGCGAACCTTTGTCCCCGAGGAGGGGGGTGGCTTATATAGAGTTCGCCAGACCCCTCCCGCCCTCAGTTACAAAGGGTTTAAGGTACATAAAGATGGGGCATTTCTTTTAACGCTAGTAATAAAGTGACATAAATGACCACTAGGTCTATAGAGTAAATGCGCAACCGTTGCTTTTCAGAGTGGCTTTCGATCTTCTGTCTGTCGAGTGATCATTGCCATGGTCGAGTGACATAGAGTCTTCCGAATGGAACATTTCTGGTCGAGTGGATGATGGTATCCCTTGAATACTTATAACTTTCGGGTGATGTCCTAGGGGAGGGTGTTTAGGTCAGGCCTATGACCTTACCCTAGGTACATAGCTTCATAATTAGCCCCTGAATGGTTCAGGGTTCGAGTGGAGGAGGAGTTGAAAAATACTTCCGACTCAATTTTTACGCTTCAGAAGCATATTGTTAGGATCAATGAACAACATGATGGCTTCAACTTATTTTTCGGTCGCCTTGATCCATTCTTAGTTTTGTCTAATAAACTTTTGCTGATAAGTTCCGAGTGTTGATATGAAAGAAATCTTTAGTCTGACAGGTTGCTCTGTAGTTCCCGGATCTTACGGGATTCGAAATTTAGGGAAGCGCGCGGGACGGAGGAGGCCACAGTAATTGGGATGGATTAGGCAGGGGCGCCTCGATCACCGTGCCACCTTTTTCGCCACGTACCGAGCGGGCGTCAGTTGCGGGATTTGACACAATTACACGAGCCCAGTCGTCAGTCACTCGGAAATGACTCCATATAAGACATCGGGCTGGGGGATTTGCACAGTGTGCCTCTGTTTCTCCTTCTTTCTCCTCTGTTTCTCCATTGCTCCCGTCCCCACTCTTGGCGCCGCCGCCCACCTCGAGCCCATTCCGCCATAATGGGGAAGGAGGGAAGGATAAGACCACCGCCCGGGAGCATGCGAAGAAAGCGACGGCGAAAGCGAAAGGGAAGAAGACGAGTCGGGGCGGGTCGTCGTCAAGATCTGCCCTGCCGCGCAGCTGGGTCCAGGGCGACTGGATCTGATCCATGCTCGTGCTGGATGATCTGCAAGACCTAGCCGAGAGTGGGTTGATCGACCATGATTCCTGGAGGCTTCCGAGGGATGAATCTGAGCCGCAGCCTCAGGAGGGTGAGTGCGTCTTGCTCGCCACTCACGTCGACCACATTTTTTCTTTGCCTCCACACCCCTTTTTTTAGCATTCTTGAACTTCTTTGGAGCTCAACTCCACCATTTCTCCCCCAACATGATCACGTACCTTGCGGCTTATGTCTCCTTGTGTGAGAATTTCATGGTTTGTCGACCGCACTAGGGCCTATTTAAGCACATCTTCACGTGCCGCTCGCAAACCGTGAAAAAGGCCAATCCGAGTGATGAGAAAACCCAGGTGATCCAGATGTGTGGGAGCTTAGGTATCCAGATGAGGGGGAAGAGTGCTTTTCCTGCGATGAATCTTACCGACTCGGTTAGAGGGTGGCACGAGTGGGTTTTATTACAAAGACAAGCCGACCCCAGGTCATTCAACATGACTTCCCCCTTTTCCTTGGCATGAGTCAAAAACCCACTTCTTTGAGAGTGGCTCCAACAGAGAAGGTGGAGGTGTCCATGTTGATGGAGCGAGTAGTTCAGCTGATTCACGAGGGAGTGACTGGTATGGATCTGCTCGAGCTATTCCTCAGTCGACATATTCAGCCCCTCCAAGCTCGTGATCACTCCATGTGGATGTACTCGGGGATTGAAGATTCCACTTGGATCCACCCGGAGGACGTTGATGAGAAGACGGTGGCACTGTGGGTGCAAAGCATGATAGGGAACAAAGACAACCCCAGGGGGTCCCAAAGAGTTTTACCATTTGACACCAACAACCAACTAGACAAGGTCTGTCTCTTATCTCCGAGTGTTTTCATTCTGACTTGCAGTTGCTTACTGAGTCGACTATCCTCTGGTCATCTCTTCTGTTTTGCAGGTTTATACTGAGACGTACTCAATGCCGAACGGGGAGCAAGAGAAGAACCGGGATGGAGAGGAAAGTGGAGGAGAAAGCATGGATTGGCAATCTGATGGAGGAGAAGAGGAGGAGGAAAGCGGGGACTCGAGTAGTGGTGAAGAAGTCGAGTCACTGCCTCACACCAAAAAGCGTTCCAAACATAAGCACAACCCAGTGCATGTCCGTGGAGAGGTAGCTAGGCCGACCGGGCATACTTCCAAGCGCACTCGGACCTCTTCCCCTGTGCCGACTGAAAAGGCCTCAAAGCAGAAAAAAGTTGTAGAACCAAAGCCTCGGAAGACCCTGCCCAAGATCAAGATCGACGTCCCCGTCGCTTTTGCGTAAGTGTCTTGTCCCTACTTTTCGATCGAGGATTTGGGATGTCGACTCTCTTTCTCATTTGTCCGAGTGAATCTTGAAACTTGCAGAGCTGCTACTTCTAGGACTTCTGCTTACACGGATGATGATGAGGACGTAGAAGACACGGTCACTTCTAACCCGAGTATGACCTTTGCAAACTTACCTTTGCTTTTTCAGCCATTTTGTTGACCGACTGAATTCTGACGACTAATTCTTTTTGCAGCTCCTCCTCATGTCATTGATCTTCCAGGTGACGACGAGGATGTGCCGCTGAGGCCCAGGAGGAGTAAGAAGGCATCAACTGGCAAGACGTCCCAATCGGTGCCGGTGGCAGAGCTAGTGATTCAACAGCCTGAAGATGTGACTCGGGCTTCTATTACTTTCGCTGTTCCAGTATCAAGTGAACAGCCCACATCGTCGACTGCACCAGTGTTTGCTTCAACTATCCAGCCTCATGCCTTGGAACTTCAAGCTGCCGCGACTGAACCGCCAACCCCATTCTTCACTACTCATCACGTTCCAGAAGACCAGGCAGGCGCCGCCGCAGAAGCCATTCGCCAATCTGGCATAATGATGGAGCGAGTGAAGGTGGTGCATGAAAGCAGTCAGGCTGCTTATGACGCCAGTGCGGCCCTTCGAGCCAATGTCCAGGTAAGTTGGCTTCCGACTGAACTCTTATCTTGTTGCTTGTTCTGTTAGGATATGCTACCTGAAAACATTTCTTTGTGCATCCTCCTGTTATTCTGCACTTCGCATATGCACACCCACTAGGTGTTTGAATTTATGTCGAGTAACTTTCCTAATTGAATTGACTAGGTTGTGTCGGTTGTAGTTCTGGGTTAGTGGGGGCACACATAGTGCACCCACTGGGTGTAGTCCCCGAGGCCACCATCGAATGTGTGATTCGGCGGAGGTCTTTATAAAAAATGTCTTTATTGTTTCACTCTTCCACTCGGTCCGGGCGGACCATGTCGAGTGGAATCTGAACTAGTGGGGGCACGCTAAGTGCACCCACTGGGTGTAGTCCCTGAGACAGTAGTCGACTGCTGGCAGTCGGTTGGGGTCTGAGTATGTCTCTTTTTTTACTCGGTCTGGGCAGGCCATGTCGAGTGGAACCCGAACCAGTGGGGGCACGATAAGTGCACCCGCTGGGTGTAGTCCCCGAGACTACTGTAGAATGTTTGATTCCGGTAGTCTTAGAATTCTATTCACTCGGAAGCGAATGATCTTTGATCTTGTCCATTGATGTATCTTTTGCCGACTGTAGAAATCATGTGAGCTTATCTCCAAGTTCTCCGAATATGAGGAAAAGCAGAGGCAACTCAACCTTGATTTGGAGCTCGCCAATCAAAAAATGAAAAAGGCTCAAGCCGAAGTAGCAGATACAGAAGGTAACGACCTATCGACTGTTTATCTTGACCATCCCTCAAGTTATCTCTTTGTTCCTCTCCTTGACCCGAATGCACATTCTTTAGAGAAAATGAAGCAAGCCTTGGCACAAAAGGATCTTGACCTTGCAGCTGCGCATAAGGAGGCTAAGGAGAAGACCGCACTTGCTGACAAGAAGCTGGCTTCAGTCAGAGCACTAGAGGAAGACAATGCCAAACTAAAGGCATCCCTCACCGAGGCCAACAAAGAAGCGACCCGTCTGAAGAAGGACAAAGTTTCTTTGAACGAGAAGATCGAAGGCATTTCTCGCAAGATAAATGACCTGGAGGCTTATCTGGGGGCACTCGCCAAAAAGCTGTTCCTTATGCTCAAAGGTATTTTCCTTTGCTCGACTGTTTAGCTGTTGTCGATTCATTAGGCATTCGTCGACTCATTATTTCTTTGTGTTTGTAGAATTCTGCCAAAACTTTGAAGAAGATACTGGGTGGGTCGAGACAGGTCTGGACCTCGTCCTTTCTCCTGTCGGTGATGCTGCTGCTATGAACGTGCTCCGACTGGAATTCCGTGTTGTCAGTGTTACGAGCTATCTTGATCGCCTGAAGGTGGCGGTGTCGCGCATCGATACAGCACTCTGGCCAAGGGCGACGCTTCAAAATGACCTTGAGTCCCTGATGACTCGACTCAATGAGGTCCCTGGTCGAGTGCAAGAATGGAAGAAGTCTTCTGCCCGATGCAGTGCTGACGTGGCTCTGTCGCTGGTTCGTGTCCACTGCAAGGAAGCCCGAGAAGAGAAGCTGGCAGCGATCAAGGTTGCCAATACTAAAAGGCATGACTTACAATCCTTCATGGAAACCTTCATTGCTGCTGCCACTCGGATTGCTGACGGAATTGATCTAGACGAGTTCGTCGAGCCTGCAAGCCCTCCTCCTGCGGAGTGAACAAACTTTATGCCTCGCCTTAAATTTTCCTCGGAATGCCGAGTGATTTTGTGACGCTAAACTCCTTCGGGCCTAATGCCCGAGTACTTTAATCCATGTTCTGGAACTGTCGGGGCTATACCCCGTGGTGTAACCCGGCTAGATGTATGACCCGGATGGATCTTGGCGACTCACTGGTGACCCGCCCGGAGCTTGGCGACTCACGGGTAACCCGCCCGATCTTGGCGACTCATTAGTGACCCGGCGGGTGTTTCAGATGGATGACAAGGCACAAGGCCCAGAAGACCAGCTCATGTTATGGTGGGCCGGCTTAAGAGGAAAGGCATAAGGAATATTCTCCTACAAAGGAAGCAAGACTAGGACCCCACTTGTAATAGAGTAATCCTAATCCTACTAGGACTAGTCATGTAACCCGCCCCTTCAACATATATAAGGAGGGGCAGGGCTCCCCAAAGAGGGAGACGGGACAAGAAACAATCTCTAGGGCTAGACACAAAGGGGGAGCCGGCTTATGCAGTGACTATCTCATGAGCATAATGAGATCTAGCCACAAACAACATGTAGGGCTATTCCGGACGATGTTTCCCGGGGCCCGAAGCTGTCTAAATCCTTGTCTTGTGTTGTGTCTCTCGATTCCGCTCAACCCCTCTCAAGCTACTACAAAGATGTGTTGGCCTCACGACTAAGTCCTCACACTAGGACATCTGCCGTAACAATTCCACGACAGGAACCTTAGGATTTTATCTGAAATTTGGTTGCTTTTGAATCTTTTGACTCTTTGCGCAGAACTTGTTTCTTGTAGTTTGAGTTGATATTTACTTTGTAATGCAGCTCAGTCGAGTGAATCATGAGCAGATTGTGGTCGACCCGCACCCTGCCACCCTTATGGATAAGGATGGAGCGGACGTTGTATTTGTGTCGAAGCTCCGAGGACAGATCGTGGTCGACCTGCACCTCGCCGCCCTTACGGGTAAGGATGGAGCGTATGTTGTATTTGTGGCGAAGCTCCGAGGGCAGATCGTGGTCGACCTGCACCTCGCCATCCTTACAGGTAAGGATGGAGCGGACATTGTATTTGTGTCGAAGCTCTGAGGATAGATCGCGGCCGACCTACACCTCACCGCCCTTACGACTAAGGGTGGGGCGAGCCTTAAGACTTAGGCGAGTACTGGACTGCAGCTAATCCCCCGAGTGGGAGGGTTGCTCACCACTCGGTAGAATTGTTTTAAACTTAGGCGAGTATTGAACTGCAGCTAAGCCTCCGAGTGGGAGGGTTGCTCACCACTCGGTAGGATTTTTTAAACTTAGGCGAGTATTGAACTACACCTAAGCCCCCGAGTGGGAGGGTTGCTCACCACTCGGTAGGATTTTTTAAACTTAGGCGAGTATTGAACTACAGCTAAGCCCCCGAGTGGGAGGGTTGCTCACCACTCGGTAGGATTTTTTAAACATAGGCGAATATTGAACTGCAGCTAAGCCCCCGAGTGGGAGGGTTGCTCACCACTCGGTAGGATTTTTTAAACTTAGGCGAGTACTGAACTGCAGCTAAGCCCTTGAGTGGGTGGGTTGCTCACCACTCGGTAGGATTTTTTAAACTTAGGGGAGTATTGAACTGCAGCTAAGCCCCCAAGTGGGAGGGTTGCTCACCACTTGGTAGGATTTTTTAAACTTAGGCGAGTATTGAACTGCAGCTAAGCCCCCGAGTAGGAGGGTTGCTCACCACTCGGTAGGGTTTTTTAAAACTTAGGCGAGTATTGAACTACAGCTAAGCCCCCAAGTGAGAGACTTGTTCACCACTCGGTAGGATTTTTTAAACTTAGGAGAGTACTGGACTGCAGCTAAGACTCTGAGTGGGAGACTTGTTCACCACTCGGTAGGATTTTTTAAACTTAGGCGAGTACTGTACTGCAGCTAAGCCTCCGAGTGAGAGACTTGCTCACCACTCGGTAGGATTTTACAAACTTAGGCGAGTGCTGGACTACAGCTAAGCCTCTGAGTGAGAGACTTGCTCAACACTCGTGTCGGGGATATACCCCGCGGTATGACCCGACCGGAAGTATGACCCGGCCGGACAGGGCGCTTCACCGATGACCAGCCGGAGGACTGGCGACTCACGGGTCTGGCGGCTCACGGGTCAGACGACTCACGGATGACCCCGACGGCGGGTCACATAGAAGACTGGGCCTAAGGACCAGTAGGCCAGCTCATATTATGGTGGGCCGGCTTAAGACAGAAGGCATGAGGAATATTTCCTTTACTAGGAGGCAAGATCCGTACTTGTATCTGACTTGTAATAGAGAATAAGTTAGTTTTAATCCTAATAGGACTCTACATGTAAGCCGCCCCTTCAACTTATATAAGGAGGGGCAGGGCTCCCCAAAGAGGGACAAGCAACAAGAAACAAGATCTAGGGCTAAACACAAAGAGGAGAGCCGGCTTACGGCGATTCCCTCATAATCATAATGAGACCTAGCCACAAACAACATGTAGGGTTATTACCGGATGATGTTTTCCGAGGCCCGAAGCTGTCTAAATCCTCGTCTTGTGTGTTGCATCTCTCGATTCCGCTCAACCCCTTCAAGCTACCACATAGATGCGTTGGCCTCGCGACTAAGTCCTTACACTAGGACATCTGCCGTGACAATTCCACGACAGTTGGCACCCACCGTGGGGCCTGCGCACGGTGGTGTTGAGTTTTTGAAGGGATCTTTCACAGGGATTGAGAAGATCATAATTTTTCAATAAAGAGGAGCCGATTTGAAAAGATCGACGTCAGCTTCAAATTCATCAGTTTGGATTGGTAATCTTTGAGATTTGAAGTCAAGAGAAATTAGGGTTACGCGTATAAACGTGACCCGGCGATCCCTCAATCTGGAGGCAATTATTCGGCTGCCGCTGAGCGACCCGCTGCCGCCTGGTCAAGGGAAATTTAGGTTTGCATCGGGTGCGCTGCTTCTGTTGCAAGTCGAAGATGTATCTAAGATCGATCAGTTGTTTCTCACGTGCTGGACGGAGGCCAAGCTAAAAACAAGTTATCACACGGAGTCAATAGGGTACTCAAGTCCTCAGGGAAAAGTTACCATAAAAAAGATGCTCATGACCCGGAAAACGGAGCCCAGCCGTGATTCGGATTTGCCTCGTTCCACCTCACGGCTCCGCTTCCTCAGCCCGCCGGATTTCGCCTCCGCTCCGGTGACCAAGAGATGCCCCGAGTCGGCTATGAGCCACCTTGCTCTGCCTCGTCCCGGGCCTCCGCAACGGTAGCCGCGCTGAGTCGTTGCAGCCTCGTTCCAGCCTCCCCCAATGGCTAAAAACCGCTGCGGCCCCTGCCGGAGCAGGCCTCGGGCCGCACCTGGCTGTGCGCTGCTGCCTGAGCTGGCGTCGCCCCGCAGCTGCGTCCCGACGCGCCGTGAGCTGCCACGCCACTGTGGCCTTGATCCGCCGCCGCGCCTATGAGCCACTGCCCGGGACCCGCCTCAGGTGCCATCTCTGCCTCCGCCATTCAACGCCGCAGCGTTCGCCTCGCCCTCCCCAGTGAGAGCCTCAAACCGGCGTCACCTTCACCTGTTTTGCCGCCCCGGGCCGCTCTAGTTGAGCTGTCTCCGCGTGATTCACCTTTACCTAAACCGCAGCCACGGGCCAAAGGCGGCCGCCACTGGTAGAAAAAGGGCCTGTTGTCCCGGTTCGTAAGGGCCTTTTGTCCCGGTTCCTGAACCGGGACTAAAGGGTCAGTACTAATGCCCTGTCCCTTTAGTCCCGGTTCAATCCAGAACCGGTACTGATGGGCCTCCACGTGGCCTGTGCGCGGAGCCCAGGCAGGAGACCCTTTGGTCCCGGTTGGTGGCACCAACCGGGACCAATAGGCATCCACGCGTCAGCATTTTTGTGGCTGGGGTTTTTGTTTTTTTTTGAAGGGGGAGGGGGGTTGGGGGTTTTGGGGGGTTAATTTAGGTGTTTCATATATTGTGTTAGCTAGCTATAATTAATAGAGAGAAGTGTCCTCTCTTATGTCCGTGCTTGGTCGACGCTACGTACTATACATACGTATAGAGAGGACTAGACACGCTAGCTAGCTAGTAAGCAAATGAAGGAAACAGAAGATCGTCATGAACATATATGCATACAGAGAGAAGTGATATCGACCACCTCTCCTTCTCCGAGAGATTGGTCGAACAACAAGTTCTCGTATATCTATCCGACACTACCGGCTACATATATACAATAATTATCTCTTACAAATATAATCATACGGACTCATGGTCAACATAGTATTCTCCGTCTTCAGCGATCACGTGGTCAAGAAAGAATGCCGCCAATTCCTCTTGAATTGCTCGCATGCGAGCTGGTGCTAGGAGTTCATCCCGCTTCCAAAACATCTAATTTGAAGAAGGGGGTCAATACATATATATATATATATATATATGAATGAATGAAACTCAACACAAATGATGGTAATAAAATAAAATTGTGAATGTTGTTATTTACGTACTTCATATTGTTCGTCAGTGTAGCCCCGCTCACAGGTCGTGTGGCGGATGGACTCGCAAACGTAGTATCCACAGAAATCATTCCCTTGTTCCTGCCACAACCACTTTACAAGAAATAGAGGTCAATCAAACTGATAAGCAAGAATGCCAAATCAATAGGAGATGCGCGGAACATGCTACTATAGTACTTACTTTCGGGTGTCTAAATTGCAGCTTCTTCGGGAGTCCTGGACCTTTTTTGGAGAATTTTTTCCAAACCCTGCCAGACAAAGAAAACAATTACTTGATATATCAGGAAATGAACAAAGTTGCCGATATGGTGCATAATGATCGATTTAACTTACTTCTCGAGCATTTGAGTCATGTCCGCATAGTCCTGGGGATCTTTTCGTCTTGAGTCTAAGACGGTTACTAGTCCCTGCTCAAGCTTAATCTCTAGGAGAATATAGTGGTAACTGCACACGCATGCATAACTCATCAATTACATTACTATAACCTTGACTAATATATAAGGGAAACCGAATACGCACAAGACAGTAACACTCACTTGAAGTTGTAAGGAAAGAGTATTATATCTTTGTTTTCATTTATTACCAACGATCGTAGCAAGTTGGCCTCGGTAGCTGCGGCATGAAATTTAACCTGAGTTGCATCTATGAGATATGTGTTAATGAACCCAATATCACCGACTTGTCTTTTCTTCAATTCGGCGATCTTCAATCTGCATAATATAGTGAGGATGATTATAAATACATGCAATTAATGAAAGAGCTGAGCTATATAGAGAGACTTAATGACAGAAGTAGTACTACTTACAGACAGTAGCAGGTGATCGTTGTTTTATCGAGGGCCAATTGATTGAAAAACTGAAAGAACTCCTCAAATGGAACAGGCAACAGTTCAATTCCAACGAGGTCATGCTCCTTTTTAACTTTCACATACAAAGTACTCCTCCCCCAGAGTCTCTGCAGATTTTCAAGTACCAATCATGAAATCTTCGCATCATCATTGATAGAGATCTTTCATCTTTGACGAGAGGCTTCCCGTACTCGTATCTTTGTATCTGCACCTCCATGAAATCATAATGTACATCGTCGGGCAGGTAATCGCCAAGATTGCTATAACCGGGCACCATCCTCGGATCATTAGCGACGTTGTCGCTAGGCACCTTGAGCGGGGGGCATGATTGCTTCGCTTGTTCGCCGAGCTAGGCAATTTGTTTCCCAACTCGTCGTTCTTTCAGCCTTTGATCACTGACAGTACTTCCCGACCGCTCCGCTTCGGCAAATTCCTTTCCAATAATGCGCTCATAGGTTCCTTTCGGCGGAGACTTGGGTGGTTTTGTTAGGGCAGCCAGAGTGCGCTTCACTTTCACCGGATCTACCTTCTCCTCCAGAGGTGGATGTTTCTTTGCTTTCACCCCTTCAAAGTAGTTCCTCACTTCTTCTCGTGCGATCTCGGCGTTCTCCTCCGGGGTCCTCTCATATGGTAACTTCTCTGGAGTCTTCAGAGAAGGACCGAATCTGTATTTCCTCCCGCCTCTGGCTGTACTGCTAGACGCCGGCAGAGCAGACGGAGCGGTTGTCTTCTTTACTTGCTTACGAGGCGGAGGAGAAGGACTACGACTCGCCGAAGGAGCCGGAGCGGCGGCAGGTCTCTTCCGCCCTTGCTGACGAGGCAGAGAAGGAGGAGGCTGGCTGCTCGGGCACGTCGGCGCAGGCAGAGAAGGAGGCGGAGGGCCGCCACGCGCCGGAGAAGGAGCCGGTCGAGTGCCCTGATTGTCACTTGTCGGAGGAGGAGGCGGTGGAGGAGGCGGGGTGCCCTGACTCGCCGGAGGAGGAGGCGGTGGAGGAGGCGGAGTGCCCTGACTTGCCGGAGGAGGAGGAGGAGGCGGAGGCGTCCAGTTCGGAAGGTTGATGAGCTCCTTCCGCCATAGGCATGGAGTCTTCAGAGCAGACCCCAGCCTAGTCTCCCCTTCACCGGTAGGGTGACCAAGCTGGAGGTCCTCAAATCCCTCCGTTATTTCATCCACCATCACCCTAGCATATCCTTCTGGAATCGGGCGGCAGTGAAAAGTTGCGCCGGGTTCAGTAGGATAAACAGAGCCAACAACCGCCTTGACCTTCAAATTCATCCATTGCATCATAAGGTGGCAATTTTGAGACTCCGTGATAGCATCCACGGGATAGCTGGCAGGAGCCGTCAAGGCATGCTCCGGCTGAAGTAGCTCGGTGGAAGCCACGCTGCTTCTCCGCTTAGATGGCGGGGTAGCTTCGGGGGAAGCTTCGGCAGTATGTTTGCTACAATTTGCTTCTCGTTCCTCTATCGCGTGTACCCTTGCTTGCAGTGCCTGCATTTGGGTCTGCTGCAATTTTTTCCTCCTCTCCTGGGATTTGTAACCGCCTGCGTCCGGAAACCCAACCTTCCACGGAATGGAGCCTGGCGTGCCTCGTGTCCGTCCAGGGTGCTCAGGATTCCCGAGGGCCATTGTGAGCTCGTCATTCTCTCTATCTGGAAAGAACGTCCCTTGCTGCGCTGCTTCGATATACTGCTGAAGCTTCCTGACTGGTATATCCATTTGATCGTTTGTCCAAATGCACTTCCCTGTTACAGGGTCCAAGGTTCCGCCAGCCCCGAAGAACCAAGTCCGGCAACGGTTTGGCCAGTTAATTGTCTCTGGTTCGATCCCTTTATCAACCAGATCATTCTCAGTCTTGGCCCACTTAGGCCGGGCTATGAGGTAGCCACCTGACCCCGTGCGATGGTGATGCTTCTTCTTCGCAGCATTTTGCTTGTTCGTCGCCGACATCTTCTTACTCTTTTCCGATGTCTTGTGGGCCACAAATGCGGGCCAGTGATCTCTGATCTTCTCATATCTGCCCTTGAATTCTGGTGTCTCTTTATTTTCGACAAACTTATTCAGCTCTTTCTTCCACCTCCTGGATAGTTCTGCCATCCTCTTAAGAGCAAAATACTTGATTAATTGCTCTTTAACTGGCTTCTCTGGATCATCCTCTGGCGGTAGGGTGAAATTTGACTTCAGCTCAGTCCAAAGATCATTTTTCTGCATATCATTGACATAAGACACCTCAGGGTCTTCTGTAGCCGGCTTTAACCATTGCTGGATGCTGATTGGGATCTTGTCCCTAACCAAAACCCCACACTGAGCAACAAATGCGCTCTTTGTCCGGAGGGGTTCAATCGGTTGGCCGTCGGGCGTGATTGCTATGATCTCAAACTTTTCATCCGAGCTCAACTTTTTCTTCGGGCCTCGTCTCTTTACCGAAGTTGTGCTTGATCCGGAGGGCTAGAAAAAAGAACAAAGACTTAATTAATATGTGTACATACCAAAACAATGAATGCATCAATTAGCTAGTCAGCAGAAGCTTAACTAATATATATACCTGGCCGGACTCGGTTCGGTCACCAGAGACATCATCACGGTCTCCTTCTTGCACCGGCATTGGGTCACCGGAGCCATCCTCACGGTCTCCTTCTTGCACCGGCATTAGGTCACCGGAGCCATCATAATCATAGCCAGCTGCTTCCAGACCATCGGTGTCGTTGAGAAACAACGAGACGACGGCATCACTTCCTCGTGCGATTATGTCCCCCAACAACTCTTCTTGTACTTCGTCTCGGGCGGGGTCCATAGTTTCTACAAATATTGACAACATGGCAATTATTATTCAAACATGACAGATGGATATATTAGTGGCAAACGTAGAACTAATATTAATTAGTGGCCTCGATGCTGCTTCTCTAGGGTTTGGGGTGGCCTCGACAATGCTTCAAGGATAAAAAAAGAAGAGGAAGAAAAAAAAGAGGAGAAGAAAGAATAGAGGAGTGAGAACTCCTCTATTCTTTCTTCTCCTCTTTTTTCTTCTTCTTCCTCTTTTTTTTATCGGGAACGAGGGTCGTCGAGGCGTCGAAGCCCGCGCCACTTGTGGGACGTGGATGTAGTGTCCGACACCGACGGCCACATGTATCTCACACCGAAGATACTTTCTATTTAGGGTTTCCTCTACCGCTCGGCGACCCTTGACGACCCTCGTTCCCGATAAAAAAAGAGGAAGAAGAAGAAAAAAAAGAGGAGAAGAAAGAATAGATGAGAAAAAGAGGAGAAGAAAGAATAGAGGAGAAGAACTCATCTATTCTTTCTTCTCCTCTTTTTTTTCTTCTTCCTCTTCTTTTTTTATCCTCTTCTTCCTCTCATGTTCGACGACCCTCGACCCCTCGACGACCCTAGACCCCCTCTCGACCCCCTCATGTCGAAGTTATCAGGTAGGGGGTATATCGACAATGACATACCCGATACATACATACATACATACATATCACATGCATCCATACATATATGAAAAAAATTAATATCTACTAATTAACAACCTAAATAAAAAACTAATACATATAGGAAGAAGAAGAAGTCCGACGTTCTCGACCCCCCAACGTGTCGAAGAAAAAAAAGAAGAAAAAAAGAGGAGAAGAAGAAAGGAATAGAGGAGAAGAAGAGAAAAATAGAATAGAAAATAGAATATATATTCTATTTTTCTCTTCTTCTCCTCTATTCCTTTCTTCTTCTCCTCTTCCTTTTCTTCTTTTTTCTTCTTCTTATTTATTTCTCCTCGTCTTCCTCTCCCCTCTTCTTCTCCTTTCTTCCTCTTCTTATTTCCTTTTTCCTCTCATTCTTTTTCTTCTTCTTCCTTCTTAAAAATACATGAAGTAGTATTGCCTAATTCATTTTTCTTATGAATATAAAAACATTTGCATATTTACAATAATTAATATCACCAAAAAATCTATGAACAGAAAAAAAATCCTAATTTTTCTAAAAAACTATCTTTTGCATATATACATGAACATATATATATATACACAGAGAACATATATACATATATATAAAAAACAAGCATATATAAGAAAAAAGCATATGTATGAAAAAAATGCTAGCTAGGGAGGGCGCCGGCCGGACCAGGAGGACCGCGGGGTCGGCGGCGAGGATGGCGACAGGGCAGTGGGCGCGCGCTCGGTGTAGGGGGCGCGGGCGACGGCGATGGCGGGCCAGGGCGGCGCGCGTCGGGGAAGGGGCCGGCGCGGGCGACGACGATGGCGGGCCGGGGCGGCGCGCGTCAGGGAAGGGGCCGGCGCGGGCGACGGTGAGGGAGGGCCGGGGCGGCGCGCGTCGGGGCAGGGACGCGGGCGACGGCGACGGGGGCGAGCCGGGGTGGCGCGCGTCGGGGCAGGGGCGCGGGCGACGGCGACGACGGGAAGGGCCGGGGCGGGCGGCGTCGGGGTAGCCTAGCGGCGTCGGCGTCGTCGGGGGCGGCAACTACAAGATGAGAGTGAAAATTTCCTAAGTGTGGATTTATATAGCAGAGCCTTTAGTCCCGGTTCGTGGCAGCAACCGGGACTAAAGGTGGGCATTAGTCCCGGTTGGTGCCACCAACCAGGACCAAAGGCCTCTTTTCAGCAGCCCAAAGGGCGGGAAGCGGCGGCCTTTGGTCCCGGTTGGTAGCACCAACCGAGACTAAAGGGGGGCATTGGTCACGGTTCGTGGCACCAACCGTGACCAATGCCCCCTTTAGTCCCGGTTGGTGCCACCAACCGGAACCAAAGGCCTTGTGCTGCTGCGGCGTCGAAAGTTTAGTCCCACCTCGCTAGTTGAGAGGGGTGCGCAGTGGTTTTAAGCCCCACCGCCGCACCCCTCTCGAGCTTCTCTCCATTGCAGGCTTACGGGCCTAATTGTCACTGCTATGCCTGTGGGCCTACTGGGCCTCCTGCGGGCCTGAATCCTGGCCCTTGGATGGGTTTCTAGTCGTATTCAGGCCGTGGGGGGCCAGTAGGTGGCATTTTTTTGTTGCTTTATTTTATTTTCTTTTGTTTTTTGCTTTATTTTTTAATTCTTTATGCTTTTAGTTTTAGAAAAATTATAAACTTTTTGTTAATGCCATTAGTTTTCAAATTTGAAAACACTTTTTTTGTTTTTTGTTTTCTTTGTTGCTCTATTTATTTTATTTTGTTTCTACTTACAAAAAAATACTTATTGTTACTTACAACAAAACTTTCTGTTAGTGCCATTAGTTTTAGAAAAATTATATAATTTCTGTTAGTGCCATTAGTTTTCAGATTTGAATAGTTAAAATTTG